>NW_022900923.1:39665973-39673681 GCF_012274545.1 Fukomys damarensis
TTTTTTTTTTTTTTTTGGTACCGGGGATCATACTTAGGACCCTGCTCTTGCGAGGCAGGCAGTGGAACCACTGAGCTAAATCCCCAGCCCAAACAGGTACCTTCGTATAACAACACTTCATTTGGTAATCACAGCAATCCTGCCAGGTAGGTAGTGCTATTTTATTTTCCAAGTGAAAAAATGGGAGACTCAAACTGAAGCAGTTTGCCAAAAGACAAACTAATTTAGCACGTGGTCAGATGATGAAGTTCTGTCTAAACACGTACGTAGAAGAGCCACATAGTAATTTCCAGAAACTCCCCTTAAAGAAGACACACTTGGGTTTTTCCTTCATTACTTCTTCCATGAAATCAAGGGCCACACTTTAGGTCCAGCAGAATGGTGGGTTGGAAGAATCCTAAAACTCGACTTGTGAAACAAGCTTTTATGCCTATCTCTAGCTTGTATGTGAGACAAAGTAAACTTTCATCTTTCTTCTTCCTTCCAAAACCCATGCTACCAAATACAAGGTAAGCAAGAAACAAAATTACTCTCCTTGCCTCTATGTCAGCAGGCTTATAAATAACTCAGTATGAACTGAAATCAGTAGCCAGAGGAAGACTTGGTCTCTTCCCAATAGCAAGACTACCTGGGTTCAAAACCAGCTCTATCACTTACTAGTTAAGTGATAACTTAGCACCATGATAAGAAGCACCTAAAGAAATTTATGACCACCAAACCAGCAGTTCAGAAAATTCTCAAGGATATACTTGAAAGAGACAATGAAGCTAACAATGCTAAAAGTTCTAGGAGAATGAGTACACCAGGCAGAGTGAACAATTAAGCAGAAGGGAAAGGGAATTAGCCATAGTAAAATAATACAATGATAAATAATAAGTCAGTAGCGGTAAGTTATAACTATCAATGTGAATGGTCTCAATTCACCAATCAAAAGACACAAATTAGCAGAATGGATTAAGAAACAAATCCAACATTATGCTGTATTAAAAAAAAACAAAAACACATTTAACCCAAAAAGAAATTCACAGACTGAAACTAATGAACTAGAAGAGACTCCAAATAGCAAAAGCATTTCTGGGAAACAACAACAAAGCAAGAGGCATCACAATCCCAGTTCTGAAGTTATATTACAAAGTTACAGTGATAAAGCAGCATGGTACTGGCACAAAAACAGACATGTGGATCAATGGAACAGAATATAGAGGATGCAGAAACAACCACAGATTCAACTACTTTGATGTCATCGACAAAGACAAAGGAGCCAAAAACATACACTGAAGAAAAAGAGTCTTTTTCACAAATGGTGTTGGGAAACTTGGCTATCCTCCTGCAGAAGACTGAACCTAGGCCCATATCTCACTATGTACGAAACAAAAATCAAAATAGATCAGAAAGACTCTGCTGGAAGACAAAACAGGTAAAACTTTTGACAGCACAGGCCAGGACTTTCTAAAAAGAACCCAATAGCACAGGAAATAGAACCAAGAATCTACAATGGGATCACATCAAATTAAAAAACTTCTCCATAGCAAAGGAAACAACCAACAAGATGAAGAGACAACCTAGAGAAGGCAAAAGAATTTCTGCCAGCTACACCTCAGAGGATTAATATCTATAATATATAAAGAACTTAACGTTAAACCCCCAAAACTAAAAGACCCAATCAAAAAATGGACAACTGAAATAAGACACTTCTCGGAGGAAGTACACATGGCCAACGAACACAGAAAAAAATGTTCATCACTGGCCATTACAGAAATCCAAATTAAAACACATCAAGATTCCATCTGATTCCAGAAAGAATGGTTATCATCACCAAGAATCAAATACCAAGTGCTGTCAAAGCTGCAGGGAAAAAAAGAAACCCTTCTACATTGTTGGTAGGTATATAATCTAATACAATCACTATAGAAATCAGTATGGTGATTCATCAAAAACTAAAATAGAAATTACATTTGACCCATCTATTCCCTTTCTAGGTATCTTCCCAATAGAGTTAAAGGCATATTACAGTGATACATGCATACCCATGTTCATAGCAGCACAACTCATATAACTAAATCTTGGAAGCAACCTTTATGTCCATCAACCGACAAATGGATAATGAGAGGTATTTATACACAATGGAGTACTATTCTGCCACAAAGAAGGACAAACTTGAGTCATTTCTAGGAAAACTGATGAACCCTGAGACCATATCAAGTGAAATAAACAAACACATAACCTTAAATATTGCAGTTTCTCTTATATGAGAAATCCAAAATACATATAAAGAGCAAAAGAAAAGATAGATAGTAGGAAGTAGGGAGATACAGTAGATCTTTTTCAAATTTGAAGGCGATCAAGAGATGGAGGAAATGGGGAAAAGAGGAGGAGGCAACAGATGACAAAGGAATTGAGATGTGTTATATACATGGACCAACTCTAAAAGAAATGTAATTATGTATTTCAAACTACGTAGATACTAATAAAAATCAAACTGAAAATAATTTACTGAACAAAAAAGTTTTCCAATAATAATAAATCAATTTACCTGTAAAAATAACTGTAAGTAGCTTCCCAGTTTTTTAACTTCTTGTCTCAATTCATCTTCCAGTTTTGCTATGCTGGTACAAGGTAGAAAATCACTCAGCCAGTGTTTGATTAAAACCACAAGCTGCTCAAAAGCACAAGCAATCTGGATAGTAAATGACTGGAGTGCTCGATCGGAAGAGAACACTTTGAAAGAAGGAGGAAAATTATACATATATTTGGAAGAAATAATCTCCAAATAAAATAAGAACTCACATACACACACCATTAAAATATTTTACCACAAGTCCATAGATGTCTGCCAAATGTGTCAAATAATCACTCAAAACAAAGCTTAATGTGCAGAAAACAATCATTATGTGAGTTAGTAAAGCAGGGGGATTGCTTACAGTTATCTTGACTTTCTTCATCTTGTTCTTCATGAGCTTTGGAGATGACAAGTAGCCCATTATAAATGTTTAGAAGATTATTCATCAGGCTATCTGCTATAGTTTTTTCTTCATCAAAACTGTGTCTCAGAAAATCTACTGATGAACCAATCAATTCTTTGCATATTCCAGGAAGAAATGAATCTGCTGAGGTTGAGTAAATGGTGCCTGATTTCTCCATTAAACCTAAATTACCAGAAAATAGCCATCTTAAGCCCAGTTTCCAGGTACCGTAGATTCAAACATAGAGAATCATTGGTCAATAAATTCAAAGTAAGCTACTCTACTTTAGTTTCAAAATGCCAAAGTGAAGAGTTCCTTGTAGTTATCAGTTCACTTCTCAACAGCATCAGCTCTTAGCACTCTGGACTAACCATTGTATGTGTAACAAATACCCAAACATCCTATGTATCCTTTAGTTTAATCTTTTTTATTTACTTTTTGGTGGAGACTGATTTTCCGCAACACCTAAGAAACTATAAATAGGTGAAATAATAGCAATTACATAAAATGAAATTAGAAATCTGATTTAACACATAACCTGGAAAGAGAAGCAACAATATACTATAAAAATAGGAATCTCTCAGAACTTCTACTTTGGAATAGTTCCTTCTCAAGGTATACTACAGTCAAGATAGGTGAAAGTCTATTAATTATCTGCAGTTAATATGGTACATCTCCAAGAGAGAGGTTTTCAGAAAGCACTGTCTAAAACAGAAGTAAATGGAAAGGCTTGAGAATTCATTCAGATCCCCCATAAATAATTTTATCCCAGAGTACTAAGATGTGAGTACAGTAATTTTCACTTAATTTGCAATATTCGTTTTCTGGTCCAGGCCACGGGTGATTAAAAGTACCAAGCAAAAAGGAAAGTACAATAGAGTTTATAAGCTAACAGACTGGGGAACATTAAAAGTCTAGAATCATGTGGGCGAACCTATGGCACATGTGCCACAGCGGGCTGTCTGTATCACTGAAAGCTCTAAAAGGTTTGCCATCACTGGTCTAGAATAAAGAATTTGGGAAAAGGTAGGAAAAAAAAGCTACCAAACCCAAAGCTACAGGGTAACAAACTTCCCCTGAAAATTACTTCTGCAAAACATTTCACTCTCCAATAGTACCCAATAAGTAAGCTGCTACTAGATATGTATCTTTTTATTTTGCAAGTACAGATACAGCATATTTTGATCTACCTTAGTAGTATTAGAATTACCTTCCTAAAAGGTAATTTTATGATTAACAAAAAAAGGAAACTCAAATTTCTTAAAGTCAAGATGAGATATAATTCCTTTTATGGCTACTCATATTTAGGACCATTATCAAAAAATTAACACATTACTAAAAACTTTTTACTTAAGGTATAACTTATATACTATAAAGTACACGCATCTTTAGTGTGCAGCTTATTGCTCTTTACAGACGTTTATGTCTCTATACCCACTTAGAGCAACATATGTAACACTTCACGGCCCCTCCCAGCAGGGCTCCCCCTTGCAGTGAGTCTGCTGTTCCAATGCAAACTACCACTGCTTCTGTCACAACAGATTAGTTTTGCCTGTTCATAAACATCATATAAATAGAATTATACAATATATATTCTTTTTGTACATGGCTTCTTTCACTTAACATTGTGTTTTGGAAATGCATGCAGGTTGTTGTATCAGTCATTCCTTCTTTTTCATTGTTGTGTAGCAGTACAGTGTTACAGGTAGTGAGTTGTTTGTTTTTGGTTTTGGTCCAGGCTAGCCTTCAACGCCTGGGCTCAAACACTGCACCTCCTCAGGCGCCCAAGTAGCTGGGACTATACATGTCCACCACTGTGTGCACAAGTAATTTTTAAATTATTACAGTTAGTTACACATGCAAATTTAATATGGCCTTCCTTTTATGGGTAAATTAACATTATAATGAATATTAGTAAAAAATAATTATTCAAAGTATTAACTCCTGTACCTTTTTCTTTAAACAATTTTTCCTTTCCTTCATTTCCCTTTTACCCCTCTCTCCCTTCTTTCCTCCTCCTTTTTTCCTTCCCTTCTCCCTTTCTTTTTCTTTCTTCCTTTCTTTTTTGTGGTACTGTGAATGAAACCCAGACCTATAAAAATATATATCAGAGCATAGAATTTTACAAGTGGAAGAAGCCTTCTATCTAATCCATACTCCCCACTTTACAGAAGAAACAGAAGATTCTAGGAAATGAGATGATTTGTATAAGAACAAAAAATAAAGTCATGATAGAGCCAGAATTTGGTCCTTTTCTCACCAAGAGAATCTGTTGAAAAGAAAAAATACCTGATGAATGTGAAGAAGACAGATTATGAATTGGGTGGACTTGTATGTCATGTAAACAATCAGAAATTCTTCTATTCTTCATCAAACTCCTGCTCCTGAAAAAAGATAAATGAAAAGATGAGCAGTCATATACTACATGGACTGATATTATCAAGAATGTTTATTTTTAAATTCTCTGAAGAAAACGGATATGTATGAAAGTACTTTCTATCAAGAACTAAATTCATCACTGAGCAAGAATTTTACTATTTGCAGGCATTATTCTAAGCATATAGTTAATTAAGTAGAACAAATATTTATTGAGTACTAGTATTTGAAGGCTCTGAATCCTGTGTTGAAAACACAGGAAAAATGACATCTGGCCTCACTGAGTTTAAACTCTAAAACAAAATGGTGAAGTCAGTCAGATAATTACAATAAAGAGATGAGTGTTCAGAAGACATAAAAGTGCTGGAGCAGACCTTGGAGAACTTGGCCCGGCCCCCAGAATGGGGAGGTTTTCTGAAACTATGACTTTGAGGCATGAGCCAGAATGAGCTCAACCGGCGGGGAAGAGGTTGGGAAGCAGAGGACAGCGTCTCAGCAGACTCAGGCACTGAGACATGGGAAGATCTGCCGATAAATCAAAGTACCACACATAGAGAAAAGCAAACAAGGAGATGTGGGAGAGAGAGTGGCCAGAAATGAGGCTGGGTGGAGGGCAGGGGCCAGCCTGAGGTTGATCTCGGACACCAGTTAAAGTAGCTTGGATCTGTCCTGTGTGAATTACCCCGTGAAGGATGCAATCGGGGAAATTATCTGGGAAAGTACATCAAAGTATCAGTGATACTGCAAAGCACCCCTGTGAGGTGTAGCAGCAGCACAAATGGAAGCAATGATTCTATCCCCAAATTGCTCTTTTCATGCCATCTTTTCTCTCAGCCTATGAAAATGCAGAAACCTCAGAGTGTGACTGCCTGTTTAGCCATCACTCTAACTGCTTCTCTTTCTACTCCTGGAAGCAGCAGCCTATGTCCACATTGCCATCCACCTGTCACTTTTCTAAACTCCAAGGCCAGCTCATTGAGTCAGTGAAACTACTTGAGCAGTGACCTAGATGTAAATACAGTCGACCCTGTGGTGTCTTTTCCTAACAAAGCTTTCCACTACTGTTGACCACTCAAAGAAAAATACTATTTGTTCAATAGATTGTTAAACAAAAGCATTTTATCAGTAGTAGGCTGATTGTTTCAAACATAATCCCTCGCCTTGTGAATCCCCTATAACACAGAAATATGAATGATAAAAAAGAAAGGAAAATAATTCTCAAATACAGCAGGACAGTTTTTATAGTTAGGGGTGAAATGAAAAGTACATTACTGTAGTGGGTCTAAACTGGGGAGACTCTTATTCTTGCACCACTATCACAGTTAAACAATGTTTAAGCCCAAATAAAGAAGATGCTTGTCACATTCCTTTCAAAGAGTTTTTACTTAACCTCAGAAGAAAATTTACTTTTAACTGTCAACAATATATTTCAAAATTTATAGGAAGTGGAACCAGCCTATTTTACTGCAGAAGAACTGTGGCATCTCATTGCCCAGTAGCAGTTCTATAATTAAGAATCTGTCAGTGTTTCCATTACCTGCAGGCTTTCTCTGAGTTTGCAATTCTGTCATAAACATCTTTACAAGGCTAAAACTTCATACACAAGGTCTCAGTCTAAGAGCAACTCATTTTTTAAAAAATATACTTTTAAATTATAGAAGTTCTCAAAAATATCTCTGCCAAATGAAAACTAACTCAAAATCTTATAGAATAGTTTTGATTTTTCAGTAACGTTCTAAATATTTGTTGATTTTCTAATTAACCTAGAAGTCAGCAAGAAAATATGTCACCAACATTCAATAGGTTAAAATTTTAGTGCTCATTATCAGTGCTCATACAGTGATACACAATTCAAAGTACATAAGGTTTATACCTTTTTATGACGAAAACATAAGAAACCAGCAACCCTAAAATCCAAAAGAATTCAGAAATCTTTCTCTAATGAACTTGTTCGTCTGGCTTAAATTTTGGGAAAGTTTGTATTATTCTAGGTTGGCTTAAGTATCCTAAGACCTGCCCATCAAATCCACCCAAGGACCATCTTTAGTTCACTTTAGTGCCAGAGCATTTCTTAAAAAATCACCTATAGATAGCACTGTTTACTGGTATTGGACCAAAAATCACATCTTCCCTAAATTGTAAGGATTTAATTTTATATACCTGTTGAACACTCAACAAAAGTTCAACTATTTTTGTTTTTTTTGTTTTGGGGGGGTGGTACCAGGGATCAAACTCAGGCCTTTGCACTTGCAAGGCAGGCACCAGAACCCCTGAGCTAAATCCCCAGCCAAACTACTATTTTTGAACACCTATCCATATAGTAGTAACTTTATTAGTTTGGAGATTTTTTTTTTTTTTTTTTGTTACCA
>NW_022900923.1:39673757-39723201 GCF_012274545.1 Fukomys damarensis
AACTCGGGACTTTGCCCTTGTGAGGCAGGCAGTGGCACCACTGAGCTACATCCCTGGCCCCTAGTAGTAGCCTTATGTACATTATCGCCACCCTCAGAACAACTTTGTGACATCATCATCACCAGTTCTATGTTGCAGATCACAGTTGTTACAAAAGTAGCAGGAACAGCAGCAGTTGGGGCATACATCTGACCTTACTTAACTTGATGATGAATCGCAGGGAGGAGGTACCTATTACTGTGTCCAGTCTAGAGATGAGAAACCTGAAGCCTCCAGATGTGTGGTCATTGGTCTATCATGGCAATGATACTGGAGCCTGTGACCTTTCTACAATACTACACTGCAGAGGATACAGATGGGTGTCCTACACTGATGGAGCTCTGAATCTGTTTGGAGAATATGTTTTGTACTTCATTCAGGATAATGTTTGCATTCTCTTAGCAACTTCTTACTGTAGATTAGCATTAGCATGGAATAAATAAAGCAGACATCTAGAGAAGTTTACTACAAAGTAGCTCCATCTCTTTGAGAAAACAAATTAGTTTAAAATAACCATGGTCAAAAACAAGAGGCCTAAAAATGTTTAGAAAATCAAATGGATCCAATGGATCCTAAGCTGCAACGGAAGGCAATGAAATTTAAAACAAACAGTTTAACCAGAAAGATGCCACTCTCTCATTTGCAAAGGAGAAGCAACATAATAGAGCAGTTAAGTAAACTAGGAGCTTTGGAGTCACCCACACTGAGTGCCAGCTCTTTCTCAGCTCTGTGACTTCGGACACATTACTTAACTGCTTTTATTCTGTTTCTTCATCTGTAAAATGGAGGTTAGTGACACTGCTTACTTAATAGGTTTGTGGTGACTACCCACAGAGATCCATCCCTTGAAAGCATTCAATAAATGGTCTTATTAATGATGATGCCTAAATCTTACCCTCTTCCAAGTTTCAGACTTAAATATATACACATACCTACATGTTCCCTGGGAACCTCAACTTCATCATGTTAAAAAATAACCTTACCCTCCATCTCAGGGAACATCATTTTCCTCTAACCAGTCATACAACTTAAAAGCCAGCATCATCCTTAAGCCATTCAACACTTCCAATCCCACAATCACCAAGTACCATTGACTGTGCACCTTGATTACAAACGTAAATAGCCTGATTCTCCATCCAGTCCTTCGGCCTGCCATAGTTCAGGTCTTTATGAACTGTTCTGCCTCTGCCTTCCTCCATTCCTGGTCCAGGAGGATAGGGAATATTTAGTATTCACCTTTTTTCCTCAGGACATGGCAGAGTAGTCATCACAGAAATATTTGTTTAAAAACAAACAAAAGGGCAAAACTGCTCCAAGTCCAAGGCCTGCCTGTCTGAAGTGTTTTGCCTTTACAGTCTGAACACTGAGGACTAAGCAGAACTAGATCTTCCTTGAACATCATCTCTTCACTACAGAAGTCTTTTATGTTTTAAATTGTCATTTATAGACATTCTCTATTGACATGATTTATTCTTTTGGGGTGCTCATACTAACTTGACTGCATTTAAAATTCTATAACTTACAATAAAATATTATGTGATATACCAAGTTCTTAAGAAAGGGTAATTTAACAGCAATGCTATTTTTTAATAGGAAATTTGATTTATGCTTTTCTAAGTTGCTCTTAAAATTTATGTGATAAAATACTGAACATTTATGCTCCTCTAACAGACTGATAAGCAATTTAATGCTCTAGTAATTTAATCACTAACATACTATTCCACTCCTACTTCTAGGTTCCCATCGCAGACTTGTCCATCACAACAACAGTTTCTTTCTCTCTCTCCCTGTCCGTCTGTCTGTCTCTCTCTCTCTCATTCTCTCTCTCTTATGTATACACCCAGAACAAGAACACCAACAACAAAAGCATTATTACCTCCTTCTAGAAAATGAAGAAATGGATGCATTTGTAATGTCAGGCTCCCATTCATCTTCAGGATCACAAAAAATATCTTCACCCTTGTTAGTACCATTACTCTAAGAAAAATAAAATATATAGTTTCTATTAATTCCGAGTGAAAAAAATCTTTAGCAACTAAGGAAAAATGTTAACCCTGTTACATTTATAACATAAAATTAGCCAAATTACAGGTTATCTGATAAAAGACTTTTTTAAAAAATCATAATCCTGATAAAACGTTTTAAAATTGTCACATGCCAGGGATTATACTGAGACCTATTAATAAAATCAATAAATCATTACATACTTCAAAAATAATAAAGCTAAAATTAGAAGATACAATAAAAAAATAAAATCTTCACAGGAAATGTAATCATTTCTTAGTTTAATATATTAATGACAATAATCTATATTTAAATATTTAAAACATACCAGTTAAAATTCTACCAAAATACTATATAGAGTTTAATTCAGAAAAAGTATAATTATGTGGAAAAATAAGTAAAGAACTACAATGAATGGTTATAAGTAGGAAGTAAATGAACAGTGAAGGAGATTCTCCCACTAGGTTTTAATGTGCACTGTAAGGCAAGAAAGATCAAATGCCTTCAGTGCTGTTTTTAGTTGTTTTAAATACACAAGTAATCCACATTCACTGTAGAAAAGTTGGGAATCGATAATACATAAAAACACAAAGAAAAAAATTAAAACCACTCACAAATCCATCATTTAGAGGAAAACATTGTCAATTCTTTGGTATAATACAATTAAATCTTTTGGGGTTTTCTATTATGAATATATTTTGCATTCCTAGAATAACCCTACTTGATCATGGTTTAAGTATTCTTTAAGTTTGCTCTGGGTTTGACTTACTAACATGTATTATTTTTGTAACTGTGTTCATATTAAGATCAATTTATAATTATCTTCTGAATCATCTTTTCCGTTTTTGTAGTTTTTGTTTCTTTTGTTTTTAATTAGTTATTCTAGCACTGAGACATTCTATAGTAGTTAAAGCAAAAAGGATTTATCTGTTTTTGGAAATTTAAAAGAATATATATAAAACTGATTGGAATTAGCAACTTTTTCCTCTACAATTTTTTTTAATCTTTCTTTGAAGCTAGCTTACTGACAAACTTTTCACATTATTGCACCACTATTCCTCTGTAAAGTCACCTTTCATAAATTATTTTTTCCTAGAAAGTCTTTTCTTCTAGAAAATTGACAAATAACATAAATTTTTAATATAAATTTTATTTTTATTATTTTATATTATTTTCTACATTGAGTGAAATATTTAACTTATTTTCATTTTTCTATTAAATAAAGCATTGAGGAAGCCAGACATAGTGGTACATGACTATAGTACCAGCACTCTGGGAGGCTGCAGGAGAGTCACAAGTTGAACCCAGGCCAGTCAACATAGCAAGACCTTGTGTCAAAATAAAGAAGGGCTGGGGATGGAGCTTTTGAGAAGGCCCTGGGTTCATCTCCCAGTACCATAAGAAAAGAAAGCATTACAGATATAATATGGCAATTTCCTCTACATTTTAAAATCTAAATCTTTATTATTATCATCTAAGTAGTATAGAACATAATTCCACTAGAGTCACATTATTGAAAAATGGGATATTTGACAAATAGCAGTGCAACAATTTTAACACATGTTGTAATCAAATTTTAGGCATAAATAATAACATAGAGCAAAATTAACTTTATATTCATACTTCTCACAAAACATCTTAATAAATTCTATGTGATCCAAAGATATAAACTTTAAAATGAAAAATCAGAGAACTGAACAAGGTTTCAGAAAGATCTCTAGATTGACAGACTCATACATACCAATTAAAAATGCCTGTGTAACAAAATGAAACCAACAAAATACCACATAATAAGGACAAAAGTATATATATGATAAATACTTTAAAAGGCTTATTACCAAAATATGTAAATAATTTTTACAAATATAAGAGTTCATTACTCATATTCCACTTAATAAAAAACTCAAAGTGTTGTGAACATTTATCCATAAGGAAACAGAATCAAATCCTCAAATGCACTAGTTATATAAAATACAAATTGAAGCAATCTGGTAACAATGGCAAGCAATTTTTCAGTAAGCATCAAAGCATGATTTTTAAAAATTCATATTTTGGTACCATTTTAGGAAGTGGAAGGCAAGAAAATAAGATGTTAAAAAGTAATATAGGGCCAGGGATTTAGCTCAGTGGTGCCACACCTTCCCGGAAAGCACAAGGTCCTGAGTTCAATTGTCAGTACCAAAAGACAAAAAAAAACCCTAATATATACGGAGACATTTTTGGTGGTAACCAGCAAGAAATCAGAAATACCCAAAGCACAGCAACAGAAAAATCTAAATGTAAAAAAATGTACATCATTATGATAGGAAGATAGTTTCTAATCATGTAAATTGCTTTACATCTGTCAAATATCTTCCTCCCTTATCCAGAAATACAAAACTTTAAAAATATACAATTATAACTTAATAGATCCAGCACAAATGTCTATATCACACTTACATTTATAAACAAACAAATAAAACCCCATTTAAATACATGCAAAAATGAATACATATAATTGTTAATATTGGTTGAGTAATTGACAGATTGCTCTTGTTTTCCAAACTTTCTTCACTGAGAATATCACTTTTATATATTTTATGTTAAAAAAGTTTATAGAGATTCTAATAATGCTCCATACCTCATAAAGTTCTTTCATTGCTGCAAGTTTAGATTCAAACTTTTCAAGAGTCCAGAAAGTTGATACCCCAAGCTGCAGGTTACGAACTCGAATAGAAGTCTCAGGACTACCTTTATCTGATTCATCATGTCTGAAAGAAAATCAGATAAAAATGCTTATTCAAAACATATACAACCAAGTGTGGTGGTGCATGCCTGTAATCCCAGCACTTGGGAAGCTGATGCAGGAGGCCTGCCTCGAGTTCAAGGCCAGCCTAACTCTACAGAGTGAGACCTTGTCTCCACATAAAGCTGGGCATGGTAGCACACACTTGTAATCTCAGGCTGAGGCAGGAGGAGTGCCTTGAGTTCAAGGCCAGCCTAAATCACACAGTGAGACCCTGTTTGCAAAAACAAAAACAAAAAAATACACAAACATTCATACTGAGTTGAACAAATCCATAAAAATTCAGCCCACTGATTAAATAATTCCATAGTTAAGAATTTTTATTTTAGTAATAATTACATCTAACACATACTACATAAAAAATTACTTCTAACATATAAATTTTTAAAATAAAGTATCTACCTGAGGATTTGACTCAGTGGTTCTGCACCTGCCTCGCAAGCACAAGGACCCAAGTTCGATCCCTGGTAGGAAAGAAAGAAAGAGAGAGAGAAAGAGAGAGAGAGAGAGAGAGAGAGAGAGAGAGAGAGAGAGAGACATATAGATAGACTGAATGAATCTAAAAAATGTATTTCTTTTAAAAAGTGGAATGCAGTTGTGCAGGCATGATGGCTTATGCGGACTGCCAAGTTCGAGGCCAGCCTGGGTTACATAATGAGTTCAAGGTCAGCCTGAAGTAATAGTGAGACCCTATTTCAAAAAAATAAAAATAAAAAGTGGGATGCAGGAATGGGGATATATATATATACAGATATATATATATAGCTCAGTGGTGTACCTATGTTCAATCTTCAGGACCAAAATAAAGGGAAATGGTGATAAATTTTCAAGCCAAAAGAAAAATCAATAAATTCCTAAAACATTTAAATTTGTTCTGCTTATGAATATATTCTTGTGTTATTCATTGACATCTCTTTTACTCCAAAGCAGTATAACTGGGAACCTTATATACTCTTTCCTAAACAGGCACCACTGCACAGACTTTAGAAAAACTACACATTCTTTTAAAAAAAATCAAATGTCAGCTTAAACAGAGAACTACTTTATATCAGGATAATTAAGTACTCACCTGCCAAACACATAGTGTTTTTTTAACTTGTTGCTGATTGTATTTGCTTCCTGAATCATCATTGAGACTTTCATGGAGCTCCAATTTGGCTGAACTAACACAAAGCACATAAGAGGATTCAAAATAGATATATGACCACATACATCATGAGGCAGAACACTTCCAGAAAAAAATGATTTTAAATGAATGGTTTAACTCTGTATCCCAGAAAGATAAGAGTAATAGTTGAATAATTTTTTTTCAACCCTTGTCAAGATAAAATATTCTTATAAAATGTCTTCCTCCCCCATTCCCAACCCCTTCCCACTTCCCCTTTATCCATTTTCTTCCTATTTCACACTCCCAATCACACCGTTTGAACCTTATTTACACTTTTAGTTTTTCACACCAAAGAAACTATTCAGTATATACTCAAGTGTGTCCTATTTATTTCACTTAAAAGTATAGCCTCAATGTGTATCCATTTAGCTATAAATAAGGGAAACGAAAAAAAGTGAAAAAATGGAAACAAAATCTTTGTAAATAGGGAAGGGTGAAGGGGGTGAAGGGGGTGAAGGGTCACCAGGGGTATGGGGAAAAAAACAAGAACCAAGGTCTTTCATGTAAAGGTACAAGATTCCAATGATAAATGTAACTGTACTGTTTGTTTTGAATGTACCAAAAAACTTAGTGGAAAAAAAATGAGGTCTCTCAATTGGAGAGATGGTAGAAAATTGAAATTGATAACAATAGGATGAGGATGTTCTAAGAGAGGAAATACCAAAGACAGTGCTTTTCTAACTTAAAAGATTTTTTTTTCTAACATATTTTTTCTTAATTTCTAATAAAGACTTGCTTTTATACTAGAAGCATCCACCACACACCCCACACATACCCCCACCCCCGCATCAGGGATCCAGCTCAGGAGCTCGAACCTACAAGGCAGGCACATTGCCACTGAGCTTCATCCCCAGCCCTAAGCATACCCTTTTTTTAAAAACAAAATTTGGCCAGCAGGTATTTTGCGGGACGTAAAAATAAAATGGAAACAAAGTGTGGAGGTGCACACCTGGAATCCCAGCACTTGGGAGTCTGAGGCAGGAGGATTTCAAGTTTCAAATCCAACCTGGGCTATATAGTGAATTCAAGGCCAGCCTGGACTGCAAAGCAAGGACGCGCCTTAAATAACGAGGGGAAGGAAGAGGAAAGGAGAGAAGGAAGAAAAGAGGGTGGGGGGGGAGAAGGAGAGGAGGGAAGGCAGGGCAAGGGGAGAGAGGGAGGGGAAGAGTAGGGCAGGAGGGAAAAGAAAGGAAAATAATTTAGTGTAAAATTCTAGTTTCCTAATTTAAAGTTAAGAGTTTTGGTGGGTTTTTTTGTCTGCTTGTTCTTTGTAGGGGGTGCTGTTTGTAGTGCTAGAGATTGAGCTCTACAGCCTTGCACATACTAAGCACATACTCACTCTACCACTAAGCTACATACCTTGCCCTTAAATTTAAGATTTTATCATAAATATTTTCTATATTGTTCAGTCAAACTTAAAATTAGTATTCCATTAAAAATATTTTTTTGGCAGGATAAAACTCACTATTCCAAAGGGAAAAAGAAACAAGTATTCATTATTAGGTACTGTTCTAAGCCCTTAGAAAAATAAAACAGTGTATGAATACAAATATTTATCTCTTGTAACACATAAAACAGTACTAATATTTTCAAAGTTATTTTAAAGCATTAGTTATAGTGAGAATACAACAGAACTACTAAGTATTCTTGGGAAATAACTGAACCTGAATCCAACAGGCCTGGAGTGAACTTTTCTAGGGAATACAGACAGAGGAACCTATTGAATACCACAAGACACAGGCAGCAAAATCCAGAATCTGGGAAACTGCACGGCAGAGAATTTGACTTCCTCAACAAATGAACTCCAACAGGTAAGACAGAAAGAAAAGCTAATTGACAGACAAAAGAAATACTGTATAAAAGCCAGGCCATGTCATATGTGGTGGTGCCTGTGTGCAACCCCAGCACTCTAGGAGACTGAGGCAGGGGGACTGCAAGTTGAGCTAAGCCTCAACACCTAGTGACAGCAAAATCCTTACTCAGAATAAAAAAATAAAAGAGAGTCAACTGCTAGCTAGCTAGTATCCAGATAAATACATGCATACATACATATACACCAAGTGGGCTTGGTGTTACATACTTGTGATGATGGCTGAGGCAGGAGAACTCAAGTTCAAGCCCAGCTTGAGAAACTTAGTAAGATCTTGTTTCAAACGAAAATAAAAACAACTGTGATATAACTCTCAGCAGTTTAGGGCTTGCCTACCATGCAGCAGGCCCCAGGGTTCTACCTAGTACAGGGTGGAATGGGGGGCATATCTAGCTAACAAAATGTGTGGATCATGTTTGCATCTTGATTCAAACAACCTAACATAGAAGAAATATTTATGAAGCAATCCAGGAAACGTGTAGACTTTTTTGCTGAGAAAGAATCTTGTTATGCTGGCACCACACTTGGCCCACCTCAGCTTCTTCAATAGCTGGGGACACTACACCTGGCTCCAGGAAATTTAATTTCTGACCAGATATTTGATGAGCACAAGAGATTAACATACCTAAATATAGAAAATGTTCTGTTAAAATAAACATATACTCACTTGTAAAAGTTTTATCCCTGTTACTCCGATTCTGCTGTAGAATTTGTACTTCCCTAGCAATTTTTTGCTTTTCAGCTTCTAAAGCTTCCAGAATTTTTGCATGACGGACACTGTGGTCTTCTAAAGCCTAAATATTCATTCAGGCAGACATACACATAAGGACATGCAAAAAGAGAAAATGCCAAATCCAGATGCACATGATAATTATGTTAACTGACGTCACTATAGTAACTATTTTACTATTTACTATATGTATCTCATAACATCACTTTGTATACGCTAAATTCATACAATAAGATCAACTTGTAAAATTCAGATCAATAATGTTAACACATTATTATTAGACTCCATTTTACAGTATTTTCATTATACATACACAGTTAACACATTTTATTAAACATGAAAGGCCTACAAAATGATTTATAAAATGTCTTAATAATGTGATTTTACCCACAATGAAATCAGTAGGGAATTTTAATGGTACAATCTTTTTTTTCCAGACCCAGAATAGCAAAAGTAAACCTAAGTAAAAATAGAAAAGCAGGAGATCCACAATCCCAGGTATAAAGTTATATTACAAAGCTAAGGTGATAAAAACAGCATGGCACTGGCACAAAACAGACATGAGGATGAATGAAACAAAACCCAGGGCACATTCAATGATTTGATCTTTGACAAAGGAGTACAAAACATACACTGGATAAAAGTTAGTCTTTTTAATAAATGGTGTTGGGAAAACTTGACTGCCCACATGCGGAAGAATGAATCTAGACCCCTCTTTCTCATCATGTACTAAACCAAAGTTAAAATAGATTAGGGTCTAAATGTTAAAACAGAAACATTTAACCTGGTAAAGATATAACAGGCAAATCTCTTGAAGTCATAGGCACAGGCACAACTTTCTGAACAGATCCTATTTACTGAGAATCAACAAATGGAATTACATCAAATTAAAAGGGTTCTAGGGCCAGGGATTTAGCTCAGTGGCACCACGCCTGCCTTGCAAGCACAAGGTCCTGAGTTCAATCCCCGGTACCAAAAAAAGAAAAAGAAAAAAAATTAAAAGTCTTCTGCATAGCAAAAGAAACAACCAACAGAGCTAAAAACAATCTAAGAAATGGGGAAAAAACTTTGCCAGCTATTCCTCAGATAAAGAATTAATATCTTGAATATTAATATCTAGAGTAAAGAACTCAAAAAACTTAGGACCCTCCAAAATAAAAAGACCCAATCCAAAAAAAAAAGAAATGAATCGACGGTTCACAGAAGTATAAATGGCCAATAAGCACGTGAAAAAATGCTCAATTTTGCTGGCCATTAGAGAAATCCAAGTTAAAACAACACTGAGATTCTATGTGACTCCAAACAGAATGGCCATCATCAAGAAATCAAATAACAACAAATGCTGGTAAGGATGAAGGGAAAAAGAAACCCTTCTACCCTGCTGGTGGGAATGTAAACTAGTGCATCCACTATGGATGAAAAAGGAATTAAGATGTGTTATGTGCCAACTCCACACAAGCAGTGCAAACATTATGTGCTACAAACATGTACCAATAAAGAAAAACCTCAAACATATAAAAAATAATCTTTTCCTTCCCATTAATATGAAGTAAAGAACTTTTAGAGAAAAATAAGGAAGAACTGTTCAAAAAGGGGACACAAAAGAAAATTTATTGACTAAATAAGTTAAAAGGCACAGAAAAAAGTTTGACACAAATAGGCATTATAATAGCCCACCAATATTGTTTTTCAAGATTTAAATAGCTCATTTTTTTCCCTGAAACTCTGAGGTGGGTTGTGCCATAGAGTAGATGAGTAGTGTTATCACTCTATGACAGTATCAATATTTTGGGATTGCTAGGAGTATTTTCTTCTCCCCTTACCCTCATCTCTGATCTCTCTCAACCCACAATCTTGGAAAAAAGAGAAATAAAATTGTCATCTAAGAGTAAAACCTTAAGATTAAGATAAAAAGCATCAAAGCAGAGATTTAAAAAATAAAACAAAACAGTGGCTCTCAGATGTGAACGTTCATTAGCATCTCCTGCAGGACTTGAAGCCCACTCTGGGCTTCACCCCAGGGTTTCTGACACAGTCGCTCTGGAGTGACCTGCATTTGTCACTGGCCCAGGGACCATACTTTGAGAACCACTAACATAAAGAATGCTAAAAATGCTGTCAGGTAACTAAAGATATAAACATTTAGGATGTAGCTTTCAATCTTGTGAACTTAACTAATGTGAATCAGCCCTGAAAAGTTTCCTCTTTCCTCAATGAGGTGACAGAAGTAGGCACCTGAGCTCTTAAGACCAAGGTACTGGGTACTGAATATCCTACTATTAGTTCTCTTGGCAAAAATCCTACTTGCTGCTCTTTCCATGGGCAGGTAATGGTTCATCTTGACACCAGGATATGACCCAAGACAAGGTGTCTCTTTCCTATAAATTGTACCCTGGTGCCATTTATTTAAATTATTTGGCATGACAGAAGATAGGATAGTAGTAAATACACAAACAAGAAAAGTACAGTGAACCATCTAGAAATAAGAGTTCTGTTTCTTCCCAAATATCTTTGTGCTGATGTGAGTCTGTGAGCAGAACCAGGATATAAGCTGCATGCAAGAACAGTTCTCATGTAGAGATCTATAATTGGCTCGCTCCCATCAGGACAGCATAACGTTTTTTAAAAATTCACCTTTTTTTTTGTCAGAATGGAACAAACAAGCTATAAAATGAAATTACCTGCTTTGTAGCCAATGTTTCCATCTCTAGTCGTTTTTTATTGACATATACTGCCTGTTCAAGATGCAGCTTGGTCTTTTCTAATTCCTCAATTTTGTCACTGGCCTTTTGGTTATTTATTTCCTGCATTTTCTTTCTTTGAGACTCTTCTCTCTTTAAAGAACATTAATACAAAGTTGAAGCAAAAATGCAAAGCAATTTTTCAAAAATAACACCCCCAAAATACAAGACTCTTTCTTATTTTTTTTGATACCGGGAATTGAATTCGGGTCCTTGTGCTTGCAAGGCAGGCCACCGAACTGCTGAGCTAAGACTCTTTCTTAATCAATGCATGAGAAATCACTAATAGAACAGCTCTATAGTTTCTCCACTTGATTCAGGCTAACTCATCTAACTAAAAGTAAATGTCACTAGTCAAACTTTTTTAGAGTACTCTTCTCTAAAATGGATTTCTGGGAACACATGATTGCCAATAAAACATAGAGGAGCCCCCCTATTTTCTTCTTCTTCCAGTAGCCATTGTCTACTGCCCATTTGCTTCTTGAAGTAAACTTAAGGAAGGCCAACATTCACTTTGGCTCTCACTCCCCAAATCTCTGATAGTCCTCCCTTCCCTTATGGGGTCACGACTGATGGTAATAAGTCAACACATCGTTTGGGGTGCACTGTCAGAGGTAAAAGACCAATTCTGCATGTTACCAGTTCTACTTCTAGTGCTCGTATTTTGCTTTCATATGCAGCTTTTTGAGAAGCAAGTTCTTGTTGAGCCATCTCTTTTGCAATTTGGATTCCTTGCATCATTTCTTCCTTTGCCTTCAACTGTGCTTCTTTTATTTCTGCCTCAAGTCTACAAAGAAGCAAGATATTGACAGGTTATATTGTGAATAATTCCTTATATGCCAAAACAGCTTCTAATCATACTAAAATGTTTTCTACGTTCACATACCCTTCAATTTTAATTTCTGACATTCTATCAACAGTATTTTTTAAATTGTCACTGATTATATAATTGTTTATGCATAAAAACATAAAGGAATGAAAATTTGCTTATTTCCAACTTACTCTTATCTATGTCTATTTAAATGAACATTTTCCTAATGCTTAAGGAAAATAAATTACATAAACACATGTTATAGTAAACATCGCAGTATATATTATAGTCAACAATACAGCAAATACAAAATAAGGGTATTTTATATTAAAATCACAATGGTTATAGAAAATACTATACTTCATATATCAATAACGTGTTTCGGTCACAGATTAAGAAAATACTGAAATGACTCTAAAAGCACATGATACAAGAGCTGATAAGGCAGAGCTTTAGCATATTTTCAACTTTTATAATAATTTGACAAGTCAAAATTAATCAAGTCAATTGCCAAGTCAAAATGTTAATTACCTTTATCACCTTCTCAATATACAGGAGAAAAAGCATTAATAATTACAGGAAACAAAATAGCTTCTTCATTCCCAATAAAAATCAGTGTTTTAGCACTGCACTGTATCGAAATTCCCATTCCCAATTCTAAGAAAGAGTAAGAATGTTACAAGAAAGATGCGAATGGTTACCAGGGATAAGGAGAAGAGGCACTGTTGTTAATGAGGATAGGCTTAGTTTGTAGTACATAGTGCTGATGACTGCACAATAATAAGAAGGTATTAAATGCCACTGAACTGCATAAAATGGTAATTTTATCTTCAGCCTTTTTAAAAGATGACCCAACATAGTACACTCCTTCTTCAATCCGCCTCCTTTGGCCTTTTTAGTCAACAAGTCTTTCTGATTTTTATCTCCTTTATATTTCTCTCCTACCTACTACATTATATTTACCTTTCTCCACTAGTTTCTTAATTGCATTCACAGCTCGTGTATTTGCTCTACTCTAATCCCTCCTCCAGACTGGGGTCATGGTGAGCTCTCTAAAAATGTGCCACAATCCTGAGTATGTCATGTCTGCTTAAAATTCTTTAAAAGTTTTCTTTCCTTTAAGATAAAACCTACACCTACCATTCAGCTTATAAGGACACTGTTTAAGCCAGAGATCCTGTAATACTGCCTGAATGAAAACTGGGGCAGGAAGAGGAAAAACAAATACACACTCCCTCAGTTTTTCCCAGAATAACTCCGAATGCCTCCTTGGTCTCTGCTACAGGGACATCTTCTCGTCCTCTACAAACCTTCATGGACCCCTGGTGGGAATCAGGTGTCACCTCAGAAACTTCCACATCACGCAGGATAGGACTGTTAGCTCCGTGAGCTAATGAACTCCCCCGGATAGGGGCTGAGTTTGCATTGCTATTCTTTGTATCCCCCGCAGTTGAACAGTGACAGACACATTCTAGCTGCTCAGTAGATGCTTGCTGAATCAATGAATGTATCATGAGAAAAAAAAAATCACAGCACTAGAAACCAGTACCGGCACAAATCTGTAACTGCAGCACTTGGGAGGCTGAGGCAGGAGGATCACCGAAAGTTCAAGGCCAGCCTGAACTACATAGCAAGACCCAATATCAAAAAACAAAACAAAGAAAGAAACCAACATCCAAAAAATTAACTATTGGAGCCTCATACAATGTGATTAATTCTGCTGCAGGCTTCTCCCATATACTTACTATTTCATATCAACAATAATACTTACTGTGATCTCTGTGCCATGAGTAACTCATTTTTGGCAAATTCAAAGTCTTTAGGACCCTCGTTTATAAGAGTATCTCTACTAGCTGGCCTTTTCCCTTTCTGGACTTCAACTGGGTGATTAAATCTAAAATAATGATCTCCTCCAAGAATCACTCGATCACCCTAAAGCACACAAAAAAATTTACTACTAGAGTGAGCCTGAACCAAAAAAATTACATGAAAAAAGTCATTATGTTAAACAATTCAAAACAATGTTATATTACTAATAAGCATAAAAATCATAGCAACTACCGTTAAATACTTTCTATATGCCAAACACTGTGTTAAATACATGTAAAATCTCATTATGTCTCACAACAACTCAGTTTTATACCTTTAGGAAAGGGGAACTTGAAAAAGCACAGACCTTAATAACAATAGACATTCATCAGGCAACGTTCTAAAAACTACCACAAATTATTATTTTATTTAATCCCACTACCCCTGAAAAGCAGGAGGCATAAAGAATAATCATATGTTTTGGTTTGACTCCAACAGACTAGTTTATGCCTATGCTCCTGATATATTTAAAAATGCTCTAAAAAGTTTCCTGAGTGGGTAGTTGCCAAAGGTCACACAGTAAATGATAGTGGCAGAATTTCAACCCTGTCTGGCCTGACTGCAAAGCCACATAATGGTGCTGCCAATGGTCAGCTCGGTAGTGACTTGTTCACAGTAACGTAACTTTTGTTTTTGTACAAAGAAAGTCAAACCGTGAATTAACAGGCAACCGAATTTTTGGAATGACAAGTTTTTAATTCAGTTCAACTCCCTTATTTACAGAACAGAAAACTAGGACTCAAAGAAATTAAATGACTTGCCCAGAATCAGTTTCTTAAATTGTGACACCCATCCACTTACATGATGTAACACTGTGGGTTCCAAAATATGTTTTCCATTCACATATGTCTTTGCTTCACCAACTGGGATGATACTCACTGTCCCTCCAAAATTTCTGACAGTACTGTTAAAACAAGAAGTACACCGTTACAATCACAGGACACTCTAAAAAGTAAGAAAAAGACAACATGAGATAATCCTTCTCTGGCTATTCTTTTGATGTTCAGATCAATTGGTAGTAATAACTTTTATTTTCTCTCATTGAGTTTATTGGTACATTCTAGGTATATAGTAGAGTTACATTGGGATCTTGCACCTTTACATGACAGGTCTCGGTTCTCATTTTTTCCCCTTGTCCCTACCCTCCCTTCACCCCCTCATCCCCTCCCCATTTACAAACACTTCATTTCAATTTTTTAATTTTCTCATATTTTTTTCTTTTCCCTTATTAGCTTTCCCCTACCCTTCCCACTTTCCCTACACCTTTAGCCCTTTTCTTCCTATTTCACACTGTCAATTATATCATTAGGATCTTATGTACTATTATAGTTTTTCACACCAGAGAAACTATTGGTATTTACACATGTGTGACTTATTTCACTTAAGAGTATATCCTCAATATGCATCCATTTTCCTATGAATGACTCTAATTTCTCATTCTTTATGGCTGAGTAATATTCCATTTTATAGAAAAACTCCATGTTCTTTATCCGGTCTCCAACCAATGGGCAAATGGGCTGTTTCCAAGTTTTAGCTATTACAAACTGTGTTGCTATAAACATAGGTGTGCATATATCACTGTGATATGATTTTTTAAATTCTTTTGGAAAAATACCCAGCAGAGGGATGGCTGGGTCAAATGGAACCTCTAGTCCCAGCTCTTTGAGGTATCTACATATTGATTTCCACAGTGGTTGCACCAGTCTGCACTCCCACCAACAATGGAGAAGGGTTCTTTTCTCCCCACAATCCCGCCAACATTTGTTATTGTTTGAATTCTTGATAGCAGTCATTCTTTGTGGGGTGAGATAGAATCTCAGTGCTGTTTTCATCTGCATCTCTCAAATGACCAGTGATGTGGAACACTTTTTCATATACTTACTTGCTGATAGCAATAACTTTTAACAACTTAAAATTATTTTATTTCCTCAATGAGATACTGAAGACTAGTGAATAATGCATGGCCTTACTAGCAATTCCATCCAACACTGGTGGGAGGAACTGCTATTCTATGTATTTTGATTATAATTTCTAAATACAAATCAAAAGCCTTCTCCCAAAATGAAATTTGAAAAATACAGAGGAAAAAAATGCATTCATGTAAACAAAATTCACCTAAATCAAAATTTTAAAATTTGTCTATCCAACTATTGTACTATACAAGATGGGATAGTTCACCTTCATGCCCATCATTATAATTCCAAGAAGTGGCTCTTCAATCAATAGATCAATACAACAAAACACAGAGATTTAGACTATGATGCTTTATATTCAGAGTAACTCATCTGTTGTCCTTACAAAACACTCAGTATGTGTGTTATCCTAAAGGACAGATTTGAAGTATGGCAAAAAAATCAATATAGAGAGGAAAAAAAGAAATGAATACAAATAAACGCCTCATTGGAAGGAAACTTCATATTAACAAGATATAGAAGCCAACTGAAAATGAATAGGCACCCCTACTTTTAGAAGATTAACATACCAATGATCATCAGCAATCAGCACCCCAGATAACTGGATGTCATGGCTTGAGTTTGGTTTATACTTTCCAACTGTTGTTGTTCCTTCCTTTATCATATATAGTAGCATCTCAGAAAGTTGTGGATCCTCATTGAGATTAACAAGGTTTGGCAAATGGTTGTCCATTTGAAATGTAATTCCTGCTTTCTGGTAGAAGTCAGAAAAAAATTAATCTTAACTACAGCATGAAATTATTAAATTTACTTAACATAGTCGATACTAGACATTAAAACCATTTTTCTGTGAAGCCTCAATAAATTAAAGGTTCCTTGGGAAAAGGGATGTAGCTCAATGGCACAGTGTGTGCTTGACATGCATGATACCCTGAATTCAATCCCCAGCATCAAACACAAACTATTACCATCACTCTTAGAACTCTTAGACTCTTTAGAGTTCTGCTGATCTTTCTTTCACCTTCATCAGCTTCAGTCCACTCATGTATCAACCCACCATCAACAAATTGTTTCTATTCTTGTGGAACAATTGTCTGTTCTTATTTACCAATTGAAGGAACAATTTTCTTCTTCCATTTCATTGTCATCACCTTAATTAAGGCCCTTAGTAACTCTCACCAGAAATACTGCAGCAGCTTCCTGAGTCTCCCTGTCAACAATTTCTTCTGTTTTTAATCCATTTTACATATTCTAGACATTAATTCTCTTAAAAGGTACTCTCAAAATGTCAATTCCCTGATTAAACACTTTCAAAGGCTTCTCACTCTTACAGGATAAAACTTTAATTACTTGGTCTGCAAATTAAGTCCTTAATAAACTAATCATAATAAATGTTGCCAATTTTATGCCCTTATGACCTCAAACAGCTTGTCACAATCTAATTCTCACACTCCTCTGAGGACACATTAAACTTTCCCACCTTTTATTATAAAATTTTCCTTCCTAGAATGCTCTCTTCATCTGTACTTATCAAATCTACCCAAACTTCAAAGCCCACCTCAAATCCCACCTTTTCTAAGCATTTCTGGTAAAAAACAGGCTAGACTGGTCATTCCCATTTTTTCCTCCTTCCTTCAAATTCTTATAGTATTACCCTACCAAACATTTGAAATATGTTTCTGACTGGCACTATCTTTGTTCTTGTGTTCCTCAGTCTCCTTCAGAATTTTATTCCACAAAAGTTTTGATTCCTATAAAAAAAAATGTTCAAGTACTTTCTATCCTTTAAACAAACAAACAAACAAGCTGGGCCCAGTGGGGCACACCTGTAATCCCAGCACTCTGGAAGGCTGAGATAGGAGGATCACAAGTTCAAGCCCAGCCTGAGCAACTTAGCAAGACCCTGTTTCAAAATATAAAATGAAAAGCGATGGGGATGTAAGTCAGTGCAAACAGACTGGGCTCAATCCCCAGCAGCATAAAAAACAAAAATACCTCAGAATTTTCCATCAACCTTACTGGCCCTCTTTCTGACTTTCACAATTCATATTACCGAATATTGAAGTTCCTTTATGTGGCTCTCTGCGCCTTCATCTGTCATCCTTCAACCCAATGTATTATGGCTTCTTTTTCCACCACATTAACTTCATAATCTCACAATGTTGTACTCACATTTCTGAAACCTGAGTTATTTTTTACTTCAATTTTTTCAATAACCCCCATCTAAAAATAACTCCATATCCTATCAGTTTTACCTTTTTCTTTAATCCAACTCCTCCACTATCCATTCTTGTGTGTACTACCTTACTCCAAGGTCTCATTCTCTCTTGCTTGTAACCACAGCAACAACTTTCTAATAATTTCTCTCCCATCAACAGTTTTTCCTTCCTCAAATCTATCTTCCACACTATTACTAGAAGACTGTATTGAAAACAAAGTTAGCTCCTGTCACTCCTCTTCCACACAAAACAGTCTCTCCCATTCTCCTAAGTTTAAATTCTTCACCACATCACCATTTGAATCCTACGTCTTTTTCCAGTGTCATCTCTGTACCAGTCTTAATTTCCAACTACAAAACTTCTTTATTCTTTGGACACCTATGCTGTGTTGTACCTCCATACTTTTAAACGTGGCATTCCTTTTCTTAGAACATTGTCTTTGTTGGTCTAGCAAATTCCTGTTATACAAAATCTTGCTTAGTTGTTTCTTTCTCTTCAAAGTCCTCCTTGATAACCACCCTCTTCAAAATTATTTATTCCCACCTCTCTCCTACTTTTCTTTTACACACTTTTCATTGCATTAGAATGAAACATATGAAATTGCCAATGTTTGACCACATTTTTACTTATAAAAATAAGTGTCATATAGTCCCATCTAATCTAATCATACCACATTTCAGTTTGCTGATTACTAGTGGTCTAAGAGCTAGAACTCATATATTCATCTTGGCCTCCCTCCCTTATTTCTGGCACAACAGACATTTAATAAATATTTATGGAACCAAAGTAAATATATCAAGACAGTTTGTTTATATTTTAACTTTCCAACAAGCTTACTTGATCTTGACAATTCTTTGTAACTCCTTCTTATGGTATTGCTTTGTATAGAGTTGGTATATAAGAAATAATTGCAAATTTTAATCTACATATTAGCATATTTTATTTCCAAATCAGTTTAGAAAGTTAAAACAATACCTGTAACTCCTTTGTTTCTTGAAGTTTTCTTTTTTCAGCCTGTTCAAACTTTTCCTTCCATACTCTTTCCAAAAAACAAAGTATAGTTAAAACATGTACATATATATCACTGATAACCAGAGATACCGATAGTTTAGGAAACTACCTAGTAATATTTAAAATATGATAGTCTTAAAGTGGGCTATACTACAAATATGGAAAGTAGGGAGAAAAATGGATTCAGCATTCTCTTAAGGTCCCCCCAGTCCTCTAATTCCACAGCAACACATCTAGCATTTAAGGGGTTGACTGTACTCACCTTTGCATTTCTGCCATGTCTCTCTCCTGCTGATGGAGTTTCATGCGTAAGGATGTGATTTCTTGCCGACAAAGCCTGTATCGTTCAGGGTCAATATTTGGATTGTTCCTCTGAGCAGCTTTTAGCTTTTCAATTTCTGCTTTCAATTCTAAAGATTTAAAAGAAGATGCATGATTAACAACATGTGATATACAATAATTTCCACAATACAAATAATCATCCAATCTTTTATTTCACTTGAAATTGTTAATATTGCTAAACAAAATACTTGGAGAAATCAGCTTTATTACATGATCTATAAATCTCTTCCATATCAAAAATGCTCCCATTATTAATGAATCCCCTTCAAAATAGGACGGCCATATAATGTTCTCTCCAGAGTGGGAAAATTCTGGATAAAGTGGGCACTATTAAATATACAATATTGGAACAACAGACATAAACTGGAATTATCCAAGACCAACATTGTAAAAATATATGGGATTAGTGGCATACCCCTGCCATTTCAACCCCACTGGGAAGCCAAAACAGGAGGATCCCAAATTCAAGCTCAGCCTCAGCAACTTAGTGACTCAGTGCCTCAAAATAAAAAATAAATAAGGACTGGGGATATAGCTCAATGAGAAAGCTCTGGGTTCAATCCCTAGTACCAAAAAAAAAAAAAAAAAAAAAAAAAAAGTGAAAGAGAGCAAAAGATTGGTCAAGCTGGAATTTTTAATGAAAATAGTCCCATTTGTAAAACAGAAGGGATCCAAAAGGAAAAGAATGGACAGTGGTTAAGAAAACTGACTCAACTGGCTCTTCTCTGTCGTATACCTCTGAAGTTTCTACTGCCTTCTGCTGCTAAAAGAGGCCAGAGGATTTCTGGGCATAGCTGTGAAGGCCTGTAACCCTGGCTATGCAGGAGGCTAAGAAGGAGGATAGCAAGTTCAAGCCTAGATGGGGTAACGTGGCAACTTAGTGAGACTCTGTCTCGAGAAAAAAAAAAAAAGAGGGCAGGGGATTTAGCTTAGTGGTTCCGCCACCTGCCTCACAAATGCAAGGTCCAGAGTTCAATCCACAGTACCAAAACAAACAAACAAACAAACAAACAAAAAAAAAAACAAAGAGTTGAGGATGTAAAAGTTCTGGTTTGCACAAGGCAAAAAAGGCCAGAAGACAAAGAAATAAGGAAAATGAAAAGATGGTAGTTATAAACAAGCAAAGTGAAAACGAAGTACAAAAACAAATCAAGATTCCTCACAGGTATTAAAGTTCATTCTAAGTGGATGATTACCAAGAGATAAATAGAAATTTTTAGCATAAACAAAAATTAAACCTATGCTAGAAACTTAAGCTCAAACAGCCTTCGATTAATGAACTAACAAAGCAGAGCTAATAAATGGAAAGTAGACCTAATGAAGGAAATTCATAAGGGAAAAACAAATACTTCGATTGTTAATTGTACACTATAACTGTACTGACACTATAGATACTGACAACAATCCCTATTTTACAAGTAAGGCAACAGGCTAAACTATTGATTGACTTTTCCAATCATAGAGCTTCTCAAATGGAAAGCTGAGATTAAATCCAGATAGTTTGGCTCTGGAGTTCATATTACTAAGCATTTTTCTCTATCCCAAAGTAGTGTGCTGCACACACACTATGATTATAATTTTTATGCTTGCTGCATCCCCATTATTTATAGATATGGGAAAAATCTTTGATTTTCTTAAAACTGCATATTTTAAGACTAAAATTAATATGTGAGCCTGAACTATGGCAAAATAGTTTTTTAATTGAGAAAAATATTTACCTCTAATTAACTTAGCATTCATATCTTCATTCACTCTAGCAATGTTGACTATCAAACGAGCTTGGTTAGCATATCTAAGTGTGCTTAATGTTTCTTCTATGTTGCTGGCAGCAGGACTGATTGTAGCAATCATTGCAGTTTTTGAATTTCCACCCAGACTTTCTTTTAATAACCTTCAAGAAAAAAATTAATAATTAGACTATGCTTCTATAACAACCTAATAATAGTTATTATCTCAAAAGCAAAAAACAAACTATTAAGGTATATAACACAGTGTCACTCTCTTCATTTAAATACCATTTAAAATTTCTTTGGTGTTTGTAGCTATTTTTAGATCTCATAAACATTTCACTTTCTCTTACATCCTTTATATTGTTTCATGAAACAACAATCTATGCAGAGGTTTAAAACATGCTTAGTTGTTAAAAATTTAGTAAGATACTTCTCCCTTCAAAAGACTATGGGTACCTCAGGAAAGATACTATATATCTTGGTCATCTTTACCACAACCTTTTAAGTCAGGTATTCAATAAATGCTGAAAATGGTAAGTAGACTTACAAACAAAAATGCTGTGTTGTACCATGAGCAAATATTTTATTTTAAAGAAAAAAAGAAAGAAGAAAGTGAGGAACTCACTATCCTAATTTTTTCAAAAGGAAATAAAATAGATTTTCTCTTTACAGGTTTTAAGGTGAGAACTACATTATAATTAAAATTATAACTAATTTTAAATAAATTTATAATCAAAAAGATACACTGCTGTTAGATAAAGATGTCAAAATTGTCATAATTTACTCAGATGCTCCTGTACTGAGGTTATATCCCAATAATTTTCCACTCAAAGTGTGTCATTTTTAACCATGATAAAATAGAAAAGATTTAAGTCAAACAATCATAAATTGCAGACCCCATATGCATATTAATGCTTATCAGTAAATATTAAATGCATACAAATGTAATTTTAACAATATATTAGAACTAAAGGGTAAAATATATTCACTAATTAAAACACTTATCAAGCATTTATTTGTTAACCATTGTATTGCAGGCAAAAATAAATTATTCAATTTGACTGTATATACAGTAATATTCAATACGAAACATGTCATACACTAATAAGACTAGTTCTTTTAGACTCACATAGCACATACATGTATTACAGACTTTTTATATTAATAATTTAATCCTCACTATAACTGTAAAAGATAGGTACTGACAACAATCCCTATTTTACAAGTAAGGCAACAGGCTAAACTATTGATTGACTTTTCCAATCACAGAGCTTCTAAGATGGAAAGCTGAGATTAAATCCAGATAGTTTGGCTCTGGAGTTCGTTTTACTAAGCATTCTTCTCTATGCCAAAGTAATAATAAAGTCAGTTTCTCATTCTGTTCTTCATAGTATTCACTGTAGCTCTTTATAATTCAAAAGATACTTGCCACGTAAGAATAGATTCACGATAAGGAATAAAAACCCTCTTTCGGTTTGCTTGTTCAGAAAGTGCAGATATAACCTTTCCCAAAGTTAGCAAGGACTTGTTAATGCTCACACCTTCCTGTAAATACGATAAAAAAATGTTTTTTCTTAACTTTTGAGCAACATATTTATTTCACAAAATATATTTTCACCTAATATAATTACTGAATAAACATTTTCTTCTATAAACTTTGACTTGAAATTTATTTTCTCCAAAAAGTAATCAAACCAAAATATATGTATCTCTAAACCACAACAATGTAGTCTATAAAGCTACAACTACAGACACTAAGTATACTCAGTTTGTATTCTTATAAAAACAATATTCTCTTGAATTTCGTCAAAATGAGAGAGCAAAGCAGGTGATGACCAAGAATCTGTAGTCCCAGCCACTTAGGACGCTGAGGCAGGAGAACCACTTGCATCCAAGAGTTCAGGACCAACCTGAGCCACACAACAAAATCTCATTAAAAAAAAAAATGAGACTAGGTCAGCTTTTACCTTTAGTCGATCTCCACTAGTGTGGGCTGCACAGCAGCGCTCACTGCCTGCCAGATCTACCAGATTTATGCGGCTTGTAATTCTGTGATCATGTTCTTCCCCTTCCACGATTTCTGTCTACAGCAAAATGATATTAAAATAATTTAAGTTCTCCTATGACTTGCCATCAATATGCATCTTTAAAAGGCAAAGTTATACAAGATTATGAATAATTTATTTCTAACACCATCCCTTCTTTAATCTGTAATAATCTATAATGCACAAATAGTCTGGATCTATTGAAATAAATACATTGAGCAGTGGTTAGATTATGCTAAAATTTTTAAAATGACTTTAAAAGGGATTAAAATCCATAACTAATCAACTATATTAGGCAAACTACAAATACAAAACTGAATGCACAAAGATGTTGCTTATCCTCAATATAATAACATTTAAAATCAATATAAGTTGCAAACAATAGAAAAAAAATAAAGAATTATAATAGCTAATAAAATATTGTATAGCTTTAAAAAATTATCTCTGAAAGATTTTCATGAAATAGAATTGTTAGAGATTTTGTAGATTTAGTATGATTCTAAACCAACTGAAATATTATAAACCAAAATGTTTACTGAGGTTTGAATAGTGGGATCTATGGTTCAATTTTTAAAAATCTTTTATTTCAGATGTTTTCTCAAAGATTCTATAATTACAATATGTTATTGATAATATATTACCATCTACTAATAAATTCAAATCAATGATAAAATTATAATCAATTATTAATTTAAGTAACAATGATAAATAATATACTGTTATATGTACTGATTACTGTTTACTTCCTAAAATCCATTTATGGTTGTATAGTTATACAACTGTACTTTTACCTTTTGATTTACAAAAGAAAGTAAGAGGAAACAAAGCAAATGTATTTACTATCTTAATTATAAAAATAACAACAACAAAAAAATACCTTGGTCTGGGTCATCACCAGGGTAAAAACTGAATGAGAACGGGAACTTTTATCATTCATACCAGTAGCAGCAGTTGCTCTTTGTTTATTTCCCAATTCCAGCCAACTCTAATAAAAAAGAAGGGAAGTAGGTCAGATAGGCAGACGGTAATTTACTGGGGGGGGGGGACGGACAACGAAGTTAAGAAAGTGCATTTGCTTCTTATACACATTTGTAACACATTTACAATTAGTTTACAAAATTACATGAATGTGTTTATCTTATATTTTCATAATGTGTATTAGCATTGCCTTTTTTCTTTCACAGAAATTTTAATCAGGAAATAATACCCTTAAAAGGTTATTTCTATTAACTCTAAACTGCCCTGATGGCTAGTGTTTATTTTTAACTCAGAACAGTAATTCTTTTAATTCAAACTTTTAAAAATTAGATCACAACAAATTATCAAGATTAACCTTACATTTGTGCAAACAGCAATTAAGGGAAAATATTATGATAAATATTTATCAGTATGTTATTTCTATCTATTAAAAAGTCAAAATATAATCTTACCTGAATATCAGAATAAGAATTAATAACGTTCCTATTTTTAAGAAGTAAAAAGACAAAATCAATTTTACTGGTAAATTTAGTTTTGTTCTCATAAGACAATAAACTTTCAATTAAATAATTACTCTCTGAAGATCACAATGGACCAATTCACAAACATTACAGTGATTCTCCCAGAATCTTTCATTGCACACACCACTGCACCTGGCTCATTTTCCTCTTAAGAAGTAAAATAATGCTTTAATTTTACCAAAAAGTATGATTTTTTTTCTAATAAAGCACCTTAGTATCTTAATATAACATTTAAATCTAAATCATGACACCAAAAAACATAGATTTAACACATACATGTATGCATAGGTATGTGTGTGCATGTGAGTATTTATACGTTCTCAACAGAATACCTGACTTATTAAATAGAATTGAATGTATATTGAATCACTTTTGCTCTCCTTTAAGAAAAGCATTTAAAATGTTGAAAGAGAAAGTAAATGACTCTTGGCATGTGTAAAATTCTTAATACATTGCCTTCTTCCCTTTCGAGATTAAAGTAATAGACATAAAAAGCAGACTGAGAGGGAAATTTTAACTTAACAAAAAGATAAAATGGTAAAAAAATCAAATATTATTTTATACTCAGTTTAATCAGGGCATTTTACAGATGCTATAAAAGATTTAAATAAATATAAAAATAAGAAATTAATACTATGTGGAAGAAGAGAGAGAATATAACTGGATAACATTAACGGCTAATTAGTGTTCAGGGTTTCACACAGAATACAGTGACGGTTATTACAAAAGCAAGATTCACTCTATAGATTTATTCTCTCCTCCTTGCTCTTCCTGAGCCAAACACTTACACTGACAGAGCTTCCACAAATGGTCCGGAAACAGGATGCTCCCTTACTCTCAGCTAGTAGAAACAAATATTACCAGAGTTAAGAGTATGAAAAATATTTCATGTATGATACAACTTTAAATGATCACTTCTTCCTGTATTTCAAATTTAAGGTAGAGATTTGTCTTTATTTTGTCCAGAAACAAATACACAGTTTCTCACAAAAAAAAATCTTAAGAGACAGCTTCATCACCAAAAACTACTTATAGATGCACAATATATAACAATATAATACACATCACGTCTTACTAGTTTCTTATTAAGTTAAATCCTGCAGTACCTATATTTATACTATATTTATACCTACTATTTAAATTTCTTAAACATCCACTACATTTCATACATTTCTTTTTTTCATTTTTATGTTTAAATTTTAAACTTTGTAACCCGAAATTCTAAAACATATAGAAGTCATAGAAGACAATGTCATTTTGTAAGTCTCTGACATTGCCTATGGTTAACTGCATGGTAATAGACAAGGGAAGTAACTTCAGATTTTCATCTCTTCTTCTAAAAGATTCTTTGCAAAATTTAAAAAATATAATAGCAGTTTTTTCAAAAGCTTATTTAGTAAAACTTCAAAAACCTTTACTGTTTTTTGGCTTACAGACTTCAGGGACTTTGTTTTTGACTTACATAATCCAACTAAATCAGAACAATTATTTTATCTTTAATTTTTGCCCATATTGTACTCGATTAAAATAAAGAAATTAAATCTTAACCAATTAAATTTTCACCTGTGATAATGTTCAGCTTATTTTCTAAACAACAATGTAGCAGAATGTACATCCCAAGTATTTGCTATTACAAAAAGCAGTTTAGTAAAAAGCTAAGCTTTACTATCCAGAGAACTCATATAACTATACATATTTATAAAAAGAGAAATGGAATACAAAAGGATAAATTGTTTTAATCTTACTGGTTGCTTTTTCTGCCCATTTTCACCTTTACAAACCAGAAGGTCATGAATTTTTTCATTATATACTTCAAAGAAGCTCATTTCAAAATGATAGCTGACCTGGTATGAATAGAAACATAGAATTAAATTTATTTTAAAATTCTTGGCATGTTTTACAAATCATGTACCTGACAGGGTGCTAGTATCCAGAATATTTAAATAACCCTTACAACTCAACAAAAAAGAGACAATCAACAAATTTAAAAATAAGCAAAAGACTTGAATAGATATTTTCCAAAGAAAATATAAAGCAGCAAACAAGGACTTAACAATTCTTAACATCATTTGTCAGTAGGGAAATGCAAAGCAAAGCCACAATAAAAACTCACTGAGTACTCACTACCGTGGGATGGATGCAATCCAAAAATAAATAAGAAAAATATTAAGCAGTGATGTGGATCTCAAGAAATTGGAACTTTCTTCTATTGCTGGTACAAATTCAAAATTCCACCACTGTGGAAAATAGTTGGCAGCACCTCAAAAGGTTAAACACATATTTACCATCTGTCCCAGTTCTATTTTTATGCATCAAAGAGAAATGAGAATAGCTATTCAAACAAAAATTTATACATCAATATTTATGGTAGCACTATTCACAAAAAGGTAAAAAAGAAACCCATATTGGTATAGCCATATAATAGATACTAATCAGCCATAAAAAGGAAAGAAATACTCATATTACAACATAAATGAATCAATATATTATACTAAGTGAAAGAAGACAGATATAAAAGGTAACATCTTGTACAATTTCAGTATCTTGAATCTCCAAAATATGTAAATTAATAGATATACAGCAGATGAGTAGTCACAAGAGCTTAGGGAAAGGAGGGAATAGATTGTAACTATTTAATAGGCTGAACTTGAGCTTGCCATCTTCCTGCCTTAGTCTTCCAAGAAGCACAGATTACAGGTGAGCACCACGATGCCTGAATTAGGGCTTTTTCTTTTTCTTTTAATGAAGAATAAATATGATCATGTTATTATCCTGCTTAAAATCCTTCCCTAGCCTCCTAGATTTCTCAAGGATTGGTTTATGAAGTCCTTCATGAGCCAAGTTCTGCTTGCCTCTCTGGATTCCTCTTCTGTCACTCTCCACTCTCAAATTCCATGCTCAAAACAGTAAACAATTTATGGTTTCTCAAGTGCTCCCTGCTTTATTGGTTTCAAATCTTTCCACATGCTGCTCCTTCTGCCTGGAATGTCTTTCCCTCTCTTTTTTCCCCAAGCTGACAACTGCTATATTCTTCAAAAATAAGCTCAGTTGTTCCCTCTTCAAAGAAAATTTGTCTCCTTCCAATCTTACATATTTCTTATTTTCCTGCTTTCAATGGTTTCAATCTGTCTCACAAAATAATGTATGCTGGAAATGTGATCTTGAAATTCTTATCATTATGTTGATGTTATTTGGAGGTGGGGTTAGGTAAGGTCCTGTTGGTGGGTCTCCCATGACAGGATCAATGGCCTTATAAGAAAAAAAGACCTGTGCTTGACCTGCCAGCTTCTCATATGATACCTTCTGCCATTTTATGATGTAACAAGGAGATCCACACCAGATATAAATAAGTACCTTGACAATGGACTTCCTCGTTCCAGTACAGTGAGAAATAATGCTTTTCTTTTACAAATTACTGTCTGTGATATTTTGTTATAGCAACAGAAAAAGGACTAAGACAATTTTTTTTTTCTGGTACTGAGGATTGAACTCAGGACCTTGCATTTGTCAGGCAGGCATGGCACAATGAGCTAAATCCCCAACCCAGGACTAAGAAAATTTTATATCACAGTATTTTCTTAATTTTATTGAGCATTTAACTGATTGTACTTGCCTATTTAACTGAAAAGAAAGTAATCTAGCCTATTTCTCCTACTACATTCTCTTAACTATAAAGATTAGGTCTTCTAATCCCATAACACCAAATCTAGAGCAGTATTTTTCAAATTTCCCTTAGGAAAGTATTATAAATTCCCAGGCTATACTCCAAAACAACCAAGTCTCCAGAAGAGATTTTTAGCAGGTGTGCATGTGTGTACACATGTACACACCCACAAACACACAGAGACACACATACACCCACAGCTCCCTCCCCAATAACACACACACCTATACCTACCCCTGTCATATCCCTGATGATTTGTATGATCAAGCAAAGTCTAACAGACTACCTGGCAACACCAAATGCTCATTAATACTTGCTGAATGTAAGATGAGTAAGTGAAAAAGCAAGCAAAGACTGTTCAGGTGTGGTATAACTGAGAAAATATGGCTTTTAAATAGAATCTAGGGCCGGGGATTTAGCTCAGTGGTTCCACCACCTGCCTTCCAAGCACAAGGTCCCAAGTTTGATCCCCAGTACCAAAAAAAAAAAAAATTATTTTAAATAAATTGAATCTGAGTTCCAACCCCAGCTTCATTACTATTTCTGCTTTGCAACGTCCAACAGTTTGCCTTCTCTCCTTAGTTAAGTCCGTGCATCTGACTGACTGCAGAGACACATATAATAGTATCTAACTGCCACATGTGAGCTACCACACACATAGCAAGGAAAAAAGAAAGGCAGAAAAGACGAAAGAGATAATGAGTCTACCACCACATCTACATGCAAAAATTGCTTCTAAATTTAGAATTCTCACCCTTTCTCTCTGTGTCACTGAAAAGAAAGTAATCTAGAAATGAGAACCATCTTGTTTATATCTCATAGTAGCTAGTTCCATAGCAGTCATGACTTTGATTTGAATTTGAACACACCTCTTTGGTTTGTTTTTTGGCTACTTGAGCAAAAAGATCTTCACAAAATCGTGGAATTATTCCCGGTTCTTCACTAAATCCCATCATCCTGAAAAATATATTATGAATAACAGGGACACTAATTAGTTTGGGGATATAAAAATTCTTTTTGGAAAAATGGGTTAGGGAGGGAACAAGGAACAAGCTAATTGAAGTTCATAGTTAATATCTAAGAATTGGAATTCTGGAGCTAAATCTGCCTGAATCTAAACCTTAATTCTACCAGTTATCATCTGTGTGACCTTGGACAAGATACTTAGCCTCACTAAACCTCAATCTCTTCTTCATCTGTAAAATTAGAACAATACAATATCTAATTCAGAAGGTGAGAAAGTATAAGCAAAGCCTTTGGCATAGCGCCTGAAATATAGCAAGAACTCTATAAATGTTAGCTACTATTAAAATTCCAAATATTTTCTTCTAAGATAGGTGTTATTATCACAGCTATCATTTACCAGATGCTTTGCTTTTTAATATTTTTAAATTGTTATTTGACAGAGTAATTGTACATATTTATGGGGTATAGGGATACATTTCAATACATGTATACAATGTGTAATGGTCAGATGAGAGTAATTAGCACATCCATCACCTCAGGCATTTATTATTTCTCCCTGATAAGAACATTAAAAATTTCTTTATTAGCTATTTTAAAATATACAATTAATTATTGTCAGCCACAGTTACCCTATGCTACAAGATATTAAACTTTTTAAAAAAACTGTTTAAAAATCTTTTTTAGGAATTTTTTTTTTCAGTACCAGGGATCAAACTCAGGACCTTGCGCTTGCGAGGCAGAAACAATGCCACTGAGCTAAATCCCTGACCTTATAGAAATTTTTTAATAAAATTAGGTACTTATGGCAAGAGTACATGAATACACTGTCTACTTGATCTACAAGTGTCCCAAAATTCTATCCAGGTTTACACCCAGTAAAATAACAGATATTCACACTGGTCGATACAGGAAAAAAATGTACATTCCCAAGATCTACCAAACACGAGACAGAGGCCAAGATGCTGTACTATTAATTATCATAATAACACCTGTAATACTTGTAAGTACAAGTAAAAAATACTTATGAGTAGAACTTGTGAGTAAAATTCAGTTTACACAAGAATTATTATAGTAAAATGGAGCCAATGATACAGATTAAATTATTCCATATGTAAACTGAAGGAGAGAGGTTATTTACCCAAACTTGGCACAACATGGTATATAATAGATGAGAGACTCATCATGTGGTTTCAAAATTATATTCTATCAACTGCACTGCCTCTCACAAAAGAAAAAATAAACCTTTCTGGGTAGCCATATAACTTACGTGTATGACTTTCCAGAGCCAGTCTGACCATAAGCGAAGAGACAGGTGTTGTAGCCTTCAAAGGCTCTTTCTAGAAGTGGTGCCGCCAGTGTCTCATAGACAGCTGTCTGGCTAGCATAGTGGGCATGACATTCATCAAAAGACCAGAATGAAACATCATAAACAAAAGTATAAATTTGTCTCATGTCAGGATGTTCCACAGTTATTTCTTCCCCATTCATGAAGACCACCTGAGATGCCTTTTCAATCTTCTCCCTTAGTAAAGAAGCACAAAGAAAAAGTCAAGTTATTGTAATTATTGTGGGAGCTATTCCCACAGAATATAATAAGGACCTCAAAAGTAGTTAAATCTACCATTCCTTCAAGGAAGGATAAATCTTTACTTTTCTGTGAAAAATAAGGAAACTCAATTCAAGTGGGTTTCTAAAATATGCTTCCCATAGCTCTCATGCTTAAGAAGAAAATGGAATTTCAAATTTCTTTTCCAGAAAACTTAAACTATTTGGACAATGTTTTTCCTATTTTTCTCTTAAACTATACCTCTTCCCATCCCACATGCTATAATTTACCTCTATACTTTAATTCAAATCTGGAAATATCTTTATTATAAAGAAGTTCTGGGGTACAAATCAATATAAACCTGGTGCAAAATATAAATATAATTTGAACTAACTCATTGCAAGATAAATTTAAACCACAAATTTCTTTCGGCTACTAGTTGTTTATACTGTTAATCTGAAAGTCCCTCCTTACACTAGATTTTCTCCTTTAAAAATTACAAATCTTCATTTTTCAGCTTTTACCTCATCCTTCTTCCATCTCAGGCTTAGGCAGAAATCTTTCACTTACTTTAGATCTGCAGAAAAACATTGTGATTCCTTTTCTGGCCCTAGATGTCAACCCCTCCCCCATTCTTCCATCCCTTGCCCTAAGAACCTGCTTTAAATCATAATTAATCCTAAAAATCACCTTCCTCATCAACTAGAGAAGAGCCACTCCAAGGATTGATCAGTCTAGAACCTGGCACTTACTAACTTCTCTTCAGTGCAAGAGTCCATATAGTGTTTTATCCCCTTTCTTTCTATTGCCTTTCCTTTCATGGTCCTTGAGGTACAGAAGCAAGGCCTTCGAGCAGTTAAGTTAGCTTGCTGATGTTCTCAAACTGACTCACCCTCAGTTCTCCCCTAATACTAATGCATTTCACTAAAAAGGCCTTACACCACTATGTAAGCTGCCCTTAAATACTCGCCTTCTACCTTCAAACTGGGGTTCCTTCCACAAACAGTGGTCACCATATTCACTATGAACATGCTTAAATTAGATACAGAGCATCCAGATAAAAACTACTGACCCTCCAAGGTTTTTACTGTCTTCCCTTAAAATATTTCTAACATAAATAGGTACCCCCATCATGTTTGATTATATCCCTCTTTCTCAGTCATCTGTGACTATACCTGCAATCACCTTTTTAAAAATTTTTCATTTTCCCATAATCACCTTTGGAGAAAGTTTTTCATACATAAAAATTAAGTATAATGAATCACTTTTTTTTTTTTTTTTTTTTTTTTCAAATGGGTCCTTGCTCTTGTAAGGCAAGTGGCAGCACCACTGAGCTAAATACCTGGCCCTTTTTAATAACAGACTTTTCAATAACAGACAATGGTGCTGATGATCACCACTCAGTAAAGGATTTAGGAAACACCCCTTTGGGGAACAAGTAGGTTGTTTTTTATTTTTGTTTTTTGGTGGTAATGGTACTAGTGATTGAACCCAGAGCTTTAGCACTGAGCTATACCCCAGACCCCCTTATTTTTATTACTGAAACAGGGGCTAAGTTTCCCAGGCTAGTCTCAAACCTGCAATCTCCTGCTTCTGCCTCTGGACTAACTGGGATTACAGGTTACACCACTGCACCTGGAAGCTATGGCTCTTTTTAAAGGAAAAGGTAAGTTCCTACCATATATCATAGATTTGAAAGCAGAATGCTTTTAGAATTAAGTGACTCCTAATACATCCAGAGAAACTTACATATAAAAAGAAGGGATTACATTTTTATAGCCAATTATTGTTCTCTGATTTGAAAATCTTGCCAACAAGCTTGAAGACACACGAATACTTCCTAAAAGCAAAGAGGAATTAAAGACACATTACATGATACTGGCTTGGCCTTAGATTTAAAATATATATAACATACCTTTTGCTGAAAGGCCGTACACGTACTGCCACAGTCACTTGACTATTCTCTACTTTTAAGGGGTCTGTTTCTGTAGAGGTGTTCTGAACTGCAGTCTCTTCTTCAGTAAGGAGTGTATTTTTTCGAGAAATTTCCCTTTTACTTGCAAGAAGAGAACTTTTTGTTCTTTGTTTAACTTGAAGGCTAGGTGTCCTATTTTTCAGTATTGATGTGCCTGGGCTCTTAGGCTGAAGCAGGTCAGGCTTTGGTGTCGCTACGTATTCTGTCGTGCATTTCACGGGGGTTCTTTTGTCTAAGTTTCCAAATTTATTTGAACTTTTTGCAATGTCCTTCCCAATACTAGAATGTAAATCTCCTGTTCCCGATACTTTGATATTCAAGTTACTCTGAACAGGTTTCACTGCCAAAGGTCCTGGTCCAACAGCCTCACTCCGATCCTGGAAACCCATGGGGGTGCTACTGCTTGAGCGCTTAAGATCAACATGTTCATTTCCCCCCATGAGGCTAGAAAATGTTTCTTTATATTTCTGATCAATCATTAATGCAATGTCTTTTGGGTCCTCAGCTATCTGTGTAGAAGATGCAACAAAAGAATTTTTATTGTTATTTACAATCTTTACATTTGTCCTAGTTCTCTGTGAAGCACAATTACTTTCTGTTTCACTTCCCACATTCTGCCTTGTTTTCCACTTCTCAACAGAATCTGCTTTAGTTGTTTTCCACTTTTCCACAGAAACCATTTTAGCATGATGCTGAAGGGCAAGACTTGTTGCAGATGTTTTTTCAGTTGTGTCTCTAGACTCACTACTAAGTAAAAAGGATTCTTTGTTTCTTGAAGCTCTTCTCTGAAGTGTCAATCTACCTGTGGGGTTAGTGGTAAGGGGCATATCTCCTGTTGTTTTACAGGCAGAAATAACATAAGTGCTATTTAAGTCTCTGATTTTACGTGCAGATCTCAGTAATGGATCATCCTTTTCATATTCTGACATCTCTGACCTCAAAGGCAACTTAAATTGGCTACTTTGGGTGAGGACACTTGGGGATGAAGTCTTTTTCAAAGAAGGAACTTTCAGGCAATCACTATTATTTCTATTAAGAATAGTGTGTACTGACATTTTGGCAGCAAGTTCTTTTGAAAAGAATGTTAAGAATCTAAGCTCTTCTTCCGATCCTCATTTGATTTCCAGCCATTTCATACATGTTTTCCAAAATATCTGCTGAATACAACAACAACAAAAAAAAACCTTTAGATTGCACAGATTACAAATATACTTCAAAAATATTGAGAATGTCCTAGTGTAAAATTAAGTTCCCAGAGGTATACATTAAAATAAATCACAATCTCCAGCTCAGATATCGCTTCTATATTTTATTTTGTTTTTGTGGTACCAGGGATCGAACTGGAGCCCTTGTGCTTGCAAGGCAGGCTGGAGAGCACTGTTGAACTAAATCCCTTCAGATATCACTTCTAAGCAGCTTCTGACAAATCTCTGCCCTCAAAGGGCCTTCAGTTACTATGGAACAACTATTTACTTAGTGTTTTATTATATGCCAGATTCTGTGATTCATACTGTGGGCTTCAAAGACAAGATCCCTGTTCTCATTTCCTTAGTCTAGAAGGAATAAAGACTCAGACAACCTTTACACTACATTAAATGTGCTAAGTGACTTCACAGATGTTTTAAAAGTGCATGTCAATATATAGACAATTGTTTTTAATATTCCCAGCTTGGGGAGTAGGAAGAAATCCTAAAGGAAATCCTAGCACCTAAATCAGAGTCTGGAACAAAGCATTTTTATACACACCTGTTTAGGTCTTTTAATTTAAAAATCAAACTGATGTCACAAAGCAGATTATTCCCAAATGATAAGTACCACAGATATTAGAGATACTATAAAATAATTGCTTGTGTTGAGAAAAATGAAAGATTAGATAAGAAGATAACCTGTTTTTTATCAGACAATAAGCTAGACAAAGGTGTATGCAAACACAATGCCAACATTATCCATCAGGCATTAAAAGAGAACAGGAGTGATGGCTCAGAGGCTTGGCTTTTAGTTAAATGTACATTAAACGCCTTACATGGATGTAAGCAAGTCTTTCAATTTGCATGTCTAACTTGTAAAATGATACTGGCACAAACCATTCCGAAAATTATTGCTACTGAGGAACAAATTACAAAAATAAAAAGTCAGCATTGCAAAAACAAAGAGTCAGCATTCATAAGCATCTCCCGTCAAACTTGCACCGAAAGTATAAAATTTTCCCATTATAAAATAAATTTAAAGGCAGAAATAGATTCTGGAAATGCGTAACTCACACCATTTGCCATCTACATGAGACAGTATAGTTTTTGCAGTTTCGCCATCAGATTTTAGAGGACTCGAAGGAATATAAGAAAAATGTTACAACTCAAACCAAAACATCCGGTGGATTGTGTTTTCCTAATCTAGTCTGTACCAGGGGCTGTGGGCAAAGAATGTACCTCTCAAAGCCAACCGACTGGGCCGGACTGCACCAGGGCAGGCGGGACCCAGCGGCCCTGAAGTCCGGCCTCCGGGTCGGGACGAGGTGTTGCCCTGCGCCTTCCTTCAGGGACTCCTTTGCAACTGACCTGGAGTTCTGGGGACAGAAGCGGGGTCCGGAGCTAACACCAATCCCTCAAGCCCGCCCGCAGGGAAAGTACCCGCACGCCCGCCCTCACACGGGTACTTCGGCCCTCAGCTGCGCCCGCCACCTGCAGGGTCCTCACCAGTCCCTCACTTACCTCAGTGTTGGGTCCCCGGACGGCCACAATTTGAATGGGCGCCTCGCCTTCTGATTGGCTGCTTGACGTCGCGTCGTGCGCCGCTCCTTCACTTCCTCCCCCCCCCCGGAAGCGCCAGCAGTTGGGTTCCGCCCTCATCTCCCTGGCAACGGTCGGACTGGTCTACCTGGTTGCTCGGGCACCTGCTGACACCTCACTAAAATGAGTTTTCAAGAAGTGAAAGTAACAGTCGTGCGGATCCCTAATGGAAAATAAATATAAATTCCGTTTTACAGTCGAGAACCTAACATCGTAAATGACTGTTTATCATAATAATTAATTCCTTGCTAGTATTTCCTTTGCAAAGCTTGTGATGGGGAAAGTAAGAAATTTCTTATTTCGTTTTTTGTTTTTTTAGTCTTGAAAATTCTATATGTATTGATATTAGCCCCAGTTTACTGATGAGGAACGGAGGTTTAGAGTTAATACACTTGTGAAAGCCAGCAGGTGGGTTAACTAGAAGTCCTAAGCTGATGTCATAAATTTTAATTCAGTTTCAATGAATTTTCCAATAATATTTTGAAACGTGAAAAACACACATTCTGAAAAACAACCAGTTCCCCATGAAGGACTCTAGCCAAATACATATTCTAAGGCAACAATATTTCAATGGGCAAAAAAATGTAAGTAATGGAAAGTATTCAATAGGATAGAAAAGGTAAGTAGAAGAAGCTTTAACTACATTTTTCATTCTAAAACACATTCTAAAAATATTTCCAAAATTGTTTTAAAATTTAATTATAAAGATACAGTCAGAAAATAGATATCGGGTGCTTGCTTCAGCAGCACATATACTAAAAAGAAAATATCGGTTTTATTGGGGTAATATTAGTTTAGAAGCAAAAGAGGATATAACAAAAGAAAAAATCAAAGACATGAAAATTTCACGTGTGATAAAAGTAAAATGTAAGGCAACTGGAGAATGTATTAAATGTTGAAAGAGATGTAAAGGTCTTTCAATTTTATAAGGAAAATAAGTATCTAATGACTATACAATGGCTAAAGATACTCCACACAAAAATGATTCACACACGTACAAAAATACTTGATATAAAATAGAATGTAAACACCCAAATCTTAAATGTAAGAGTTTTTTAAAGTGTTCCTGCAAAAAAATTCTTTTTCATTCTGGCATTTTGGCACAGGTGACTAAGCATCTGTTTCTAGTGCAGTGAATCTCGAGCACTGCTTAAAGACAAACACCCCATCTGTTTGTGGTTTATCCCACTGCTTAATATGAGACCTAATGTGTAGCAGATGATCAATAAATATTTGTTGAGTAAATAACAAACTCTCCTACAAAGCAGTATAATAATATATTGAAAGAACTATAAAGAAACTCATATGACTTGACCTAGAGACTGCATAAGAAAGTATTTTAGTAGAAAGCAAAAAGTTCACCAGAGTATTGCCTGTGTATATTCACTCCAAACTGGAAGACATCTAAACATCTAACCACAAGAGAACACTGTGAATGCTTAAAAATGAGGAAAGAATAATAAGTCATGTTACAATTATGTGGCCATTTTAAATTATACAGTAATTGTAAATTAAACAGGATTAAAAAAATAAAAATAACAGGACTAGACTATGCCTGGTCTACAGACAGAGCCCTCATCTGCCCACCAGACTTGGAGCTCAAGGTGGAGCGGGGCCTGGTCTGTCTCACACTGCTCTCCCTGGTGACTGGCAGAGAATCTTCATAGGGCCTTCACAGAACACAGCTCTGCTTCCCACCTCCCTTTCTCTATCAGAAGCTTCTGACCAAATTCCAACCACAGGATTAATCTCCACGCAATCAAGGCCACTTGTGAGCCACCTCCAGGGTGACCAAGGAGGAGTTTGATCTTTTAGTTAGCTATACACTGAGATGGCCCTTTTCTTTGCCAATCCTGTTCAAAGCTGGCTAGCAGAGAAGGTCACTCAGCCTTGGCGTGGCTCAAGTTCCTCATCTGGAATTGCGTATGATAATGCTGCCTGCTGAGAAGAGTCGTAATGGGGACTGAATTAGATCATGAACACGAAGTGCTTAGCACAGTACTGGCACAGAATTAATGTCCAATAAATGTCAACTACTAAATTATATAATGTGATGTAACTTTCCAAAGCACTGAAAAGCCCCATTCAAGGCTAGTGCTGAGAAACTGGGGGCTCTCTGTTACAATGATAATGACATATTTTATGAAAAACAAGGATTATGTTTAATCCCTAAAAATAACTAACAAGATGAACTACTGAATCCTTTCATAATGGACTCACAAAAAGGAAAGAACAATGAACTTATCTCTCTAAGACTGATATGCATCCCTGTTTTGCTCCAATTTGATTAAGTTTTTAAAAAGTGTAGACCTTGTGTGCTTTTGTTTCTTTGAAGGAGGAAGAGAAGAGGGACTGTAAGAAATGCAGCTTGGCAAGAACAAGGTTTGTAGGGTAAATAGCCTGTCACTTCTCAATTCATTGGATGCCACGGTCCCTCTGGAGCAGTGGCCAGTGTGCCACCTGACTTTGGGGAGCCTTCTCCAACACCCCAAAGCAGCAGGCAGTTTGAGAGCTCTGCTCACCCATGTAGACAGAGGGAGTGCCTTGCTATGGCCAACACAGCAGCTGTTTAAAAGACCCCACGTTTTCAGCCAGGTGAGGCGGTGCATCCCTGCAGTACCAGTTTTCTGGAGGCAAAGGCAGGAGGATCACAAGTTCAAGCCCATAGTGGACAACTGAGTGACTTAGTGAGACCCTAACTAAAAATGAAAAAAAATGGCTGGGAGGTAGCTCATCACAAAGGTTCTTAGTTCAATCCTCAGCACTCCTACCCCACATTCCACCCTTGTCGTAATAGTAGGAGGCAGAAAGGCTACAAATTCCAGTCTATGTGTGTTAACACTGAAAAGCATTCTGCTCTACCAAAAAAAAAAAAAAGCAAACAGCCTCACCAAGGTCACCAATGGCCTTCCTGCTAGCTCCAGTGAAAATTGCCCTGCACACCTCTGTGACCTGACATCTCTGCAGCATTTAGAGCACTCACCCGTTGTTTTCCGAGATAGTCACTCTTTTGGATAAATGTACATGGTGGCCGGAGCTCTATGAGGACAAAGTCCCTTCCTAAGAATCAAAGACAGGACTTGAAAGAACCTGTGGAGACCACTGACTATCCAAAGTCTTGGGGACTGTTGCCCCCTCCTAAATCATGACATTGTTTGAAGCTCTGGGCTTGCAGACCTCTGTGGATCTTATTCTCTTGATTGATTTGGAGAGTAAGTATTGCGGTCTTCTCCCTTCACAGGTTTGTTTGTTTTGTCTATGGATTGCTCTCCCTGGTTCTGATCACTTTTGTCTGTCTTCAGCTCTGCCCACGTACACCAGAAGAGGTCGCTCTTTCTCTCTCCTGGATCCCGGGCATAATGCCCTCACCAAAGTGTTTTCTGATGGGCATATGATATCACCAAATTGTCTTCTTATTGTCCCAAAACTGAGGTTCCCTTCCTTCTGCCCTTCTCCATGGTGTTTCCTCCTTCCGTGAGAAGACACTGACCATCTTGGCTAGGGCACTGATGGTTCCAAATACTCCACTCTTACTTTGTGTGGGAGAAGTAAGCGACCTATTATTATTATTTTAAGAAACCATGCTGGGAGAATCTTTTCTCTCCCAGTGACTCAGCATCTTCCATCTCTAGGGACGGGAGTGCTGACTTTCTACCTCCTCAGCTTGGCCTTTCCCAATATAGTGTGGATCTGCGGTAGCAGGGGTGGGGTACCATGTTTCAGGTGTGGACACATTTCCCCTCTCACATGCTCTAAACCCTCTGGATTTTAGTTCAGCGGGGTGATATTTTTGCTTATTGTCCCATATCACTTTTATCTGTTGCCCCACCTCACTGTTATTTTTCAGCATCAAGTTGGGGGTACATTTGCTGGTGCCCCCTTGCTCCCCTCAAGTTCTGACCTGAATCCATTCTTAATGCTCTCTTATTGTTTTTAAGGTATCTCAGAGAATCAGCCCTATCTTCCCGCTCTGACACTTTGTCCTCACACCAGTCACTTCTGCTGCCCATACTTTAAATCAAATTTTTTATCTCCTCTTTGGTATCTTTTCAGGGACTCTCACTTTTGCTAAAGTAGATCATTTATGTTTTACAAAGTCAACACTCAAAAATCTATAGCATTACTGTACACCAATTTTTAAACTCACTAAGAGAAATTAAGAAAACAATAACTTTCACAATAGCATCAAGAAAAATGAAATTCTTTTTTTTTTTTTTTTTTTTTTTGGGTACCGGGGATTGAACTTGAGTCCTTGTGCTTCCAAGGCAGGCCACTGAACCTCTGAGCTAAATCCCTGGCCCTAGAAAAGTGAAATTCTTAAGAATTAAACTAACCAAGAAAGTGAAAGACCTTTGCAATGAAAAGTACAGTTCTCTGAAAAGGAAATTGAAGATGATATCATAAAATAGAAAAATATCATTGTTTTTGGGTAGGAAGACCCATGCTTCCAAAATGGCCATACTTCCAAAACTCTTATACAGATTTAACACTATCCCAATCAAAATACCAACAACATTCCTCACAGAACTAGAGAAAACAATCCTAAAAATCATATGGAACCAGAAAAGAGACTTAGAATAATAGCAAAAGCAATCCTGGGTACAAGGGCAAGGAAGGTGATAACAAAATCCCACAATTCAAATTATGCTACAAAGCTACAGTGATAAAAACAGCATGGCACTGGCAAAACATACTTGTGTATCAGTGGAACAGAACAGAGCATGCAGAAAAAACTCCAGGAACACTTAGCTATTTCATCTTTGACAAGAGGCCAAATCCTTTGCTGGAGGAAAGAGAGTCTCTTTAACAAATGGTGCTATGAAAAATGGCTACCCACATGCCAAAGATTAAAACTGGGCCCATATCTCACTGTGTACTATACTAAAATCAAAATGGATGGATATTTAAATACTAAAACAGAAATGCTTAACCTGCTGGAAGACAAGACTCTTCAAGATTTAGGCATAAACAAAAATTTTCTAAACAGAACCCCACTTCTACAAAAAATATTATCAAGAATCAACAAACAGGTCGGGCATGGTGGCACACGCCTGTAATCCCAGCACTCGGGAGGCTGAGGCAGGAGGATCACTGTGAGTTGGAGACCAGCCTGGGCTACAAAGTGAGTTCCAGGTCAGTCCCAACTACATAGTGAGACCCTGTTTCAAACAAAAACAAGAACAAAAAAGAATCAACAAATGGGATCATATCAAATTAAAAAGCTTCTACACAGCAAAGGAAACCACCAAAAGAATGAAGAGACAACCTACAGGATGGAGAGAAATACCAACTACTCCTCAGACAAAGGACTAATATCTAAAATATATGAAGAATTCAAAAAAAATGGACCTTCCCCTAAATTCACAGACCCAAACAATAAAAGGATATCCAAAACAAATAGAGACTTTTCAGATGAAGAAGTCCAAATGGCCAACAAATACATGAAAAAAATACTCAACATTGCTGGCCATTCAAGAAATACAAATTAAAACAATGCTGACATTCCATCTTACTCCAGAAAGAACAGCTATGTTCAAAAACATCAAACATTTACAAATGCTGGAAAGGCTGTGGGCAAAAAGAAACACTTTTTCATGGCTGGTGAGAATGTAAACTGATACAACTACTATGGAAGTCAGTATGGAGATTCCATATGATTCCACTGTTCTCCTTCTTGTTAGCTTCCTACAAGAGTTAAAGTCATCATATCACAATGGTGTATGCATACCCACGTTTACAGCCACAATTCATAATAGCAAGATGTTGGAAGCACTCTATATGTCCATCAACAGATGAATGGATAAAGAAAATGCAGTGTTTATATGCAATGGAGCACTACTCTTTCATAAAAAAGGATATTGTCATTTGTAGAAAAATAGATGCATCTTGAGACCATAATGTTAAGCGAGGTCAATCAGACACACACACTTACATACCACATTTCTCTTATATGAGGAACACAAAATGTAAATAAAGTGCAAAATAAAAGACAGACAATAGGAAAAAAACAAAATACATTGTAAATCAGCATAGACATACATCTAAAAGTGCATGGGACATGTATTTAAAAGTGAACCTTAGTTGGGCATGGAAGCGCATGCCTGTAATCCCAGCACTCAAGAGGATCACAAGTTTGAGGCCAAGCTGGGCTACATAGTGAGTTCAAAGCCAGCCTGAACTACATAGTGAGACCCTGTCTCAAAAAAAAAAAAACAAAAAACACTAAAGCCGAGTGTGGTGGCACACACCTATAATCCCAGCACTCGGGACACTGAGGCAGGAGGATTGCCATAAGTTCGAGACCAGCCTGAGCTACATAGTGAGTTCCAACTACATTGTCTCAACTACAAAGTGAGACCCTGTCTCAAAAAAAAAAAAAAACACTAATTAAATAAATACATAAATAAATAAACCTTGATTAAATATAATTGTCTTATGTGTTTTATATGTGTTCTTGTCCATCATTCTAACTATTAATCTGTATTCATGATAATCACCTCAATAAGGACTTATTAAATAAAATAAATAAATGAAATTGATGCTGTCAAAAACACTTTTTTGAAAGAGGATGGAGAATTAAGAAATGCTATATACCGGTACCAGTTCCCCACAATGAATGTTATCATTACGTACTGCAAATATGTACTAATAAAAATTAAAAATTTTAAATGACAAAAAATAGGGTCAAAGCCAAAAGGGATATTGACATTCCATCAGAAGCAATAAAAGCTACAACTCTACCAGCCTTAACAATAGAAAAGGGATCTGTAATTAGAATATAACCAGCATAAGCCAAATAAATGCAAAACTATACCACCTTTAACAATAGTGTTCAGTACTAGTAGCAGAGAGGCAACTAAACATGTGATATTAGTAAACCTTAATAGTAATATTAATAAAGTTGGAGGAGGGTAAGGAAGGAGAAAAAGAAGTAATTGAAATTTTTTAAAAAAGAGAGAAAGAGAAGTGAAAAGTGACAGGAAGGATCTCACTAACAAGTAAAAGAAAATTAAATAAAAATAAAAGAAAATTAATAGAATTAAAGTAAAATAACAGAATAGGGCAAACAAGAAAAACACATAGCAATTTTTAAAAAGGAAAATAAAGAAAAAAACCCAAACCCCCCCCAAAAAAAATCAATGGAGAAAAATAAAAATGAGTCCAAAAAATTCTTTTGTACCTAGTTTCTTTCTCCAGTACTGGAGGAGGGATAGTGAGTCACTACTGCTAGTGAGTATTTTGTTTCCACACTCACATTTTTGTATGTGAATGCTGAATCCTATCTCCTGGTCCATCAGTGTTGTCTTCTCTGAGGCTGTATCCACTCCAGCTACTCCCAGTTCCCATGTCCCCCTGTGTGCTCAAAGGCACAGCCTTCTCCACCTCAGTTTTCAGCCTGTGGGTTTTTGAGGTACACCTTTGCTCCAGAGGCCCCCTGTCTGTTTGCCCCAGGTTGTGTCAATCATCCAAGGTAGGGTGTATCCCTGAACTTGTTGCCAGAAAGAAAAGCAAACAGACCACTGAGCTTTGTGTTGGATATAGGCAGTAGGACTGTGGGCATCAGGTGTTCAGCAATCTGCTGGACTGAATTCTGGCAAGTTCAGACCCAGCCCCACCAAAGGCACACAACTCATCTGGCTTTGCCACTCAAGGGGCATTACCCCCTCCTTCCTGGTCTGAGTTTAAACTTCTCAGAGGGTCTACGTCTAGTCCACACCCTCTTTGCACCTATCTCTTGTGTCCCAGAAGACATGGTTGCTCTATAGTTGTTTTGTAGGCTTACTCTTGTGCAACCCCTCCCCAAAATGGCGGCATACTGAATTTCTTCTCCAACTCTAGCCTGCCAGGCAGAAAGAGTCACTTTTGTAGTAAAACTTCACACTGTTTTTGCAATTTATAATGACTATAGTCTTTTGGGGAGGCTACCCTGCTGGCCTGGCTAATTGTTTCTTCCTGAAGCTGCCAACCCTCCCCAGGATTATTTTTTCTTAGTGAAGATAAGCTCCCTTCCCCGGGACCCGGGGTTAGCTTCTTTCTAAACTGTTTTATTCTTTTCTCTGAATTGTGCTTCATTTCTCCAGCTCCTCTATAGTTTCTAGTTTTCCTGTCAGCACCCTCATAATTCCCAGAGATATAATACTTTTTTCTTCACTGAGTTATTTTCCGCGTATCTCAGTTCCACATCGTGGAGGGGCTGCATTTTGTTGCTGGTCTTCATTCCACCACTTTTAATCCATCCTGTGCTTGAATCTTTTTCCATCATCCCTGAGGCTAATGTAATTAAAATGGCCAAGAAGGAGGTAGGGCTTTATGCTGCAAAAGGAGGGAGTGGTGATTCTCGTGGTTCCTGCCTCCCTGTGTCAAACACAATCATGTACCTCTATGAGCTTTGAGTGAGCTGTGGGAGACAAACCTCCTAGCTGGCCTTGAATCTAGATAATCTCAACCTGCTTATTCTTCCCCTGACTTGAAGGAACAGAGCAAGCAAGAAAGCTAGGAAAGAGCTGGGAGCTGCAGAGGAAGTTTCTCTAAGTTCATACAACCTAATACCCAAGTGAACAACCAGTGTGCTTCACCTGCCCTCTGTGCTTCATGACACCTCAAATAAAAAATGAGGTAAACTGGGGAGACACTGGGCAAAGGAGTAATTGAACCAGAGTGCAATAAGAGAGAGACTTTGGGGAACAATAGTTCTCTTGCTCCTAGAATGCATGGTTAGATTTTCGAGTAGAATCTGTAGAACAGTGAGCAGAATTAAAAGCCACTTACTCTCAGAGATGTTTGCTTTGGCCAGTGTGTCATCTCTGCCGCACGAAGGCTATTTAAACTAGGTTGACATGTGCCATGCAACAAACCATCCCATTCCAACCCTGTCCCCAACAAAAACTCCTATACAATATGTTGCAAAATGCTTTTCTTCTGTCTTTGTTTTCATGTCCTATAGTTACAAATAAATAACCATGGAGGTTTCCATTTCTGTTTCCCTGAGGCTCTCTTATGCCCAGGAAACAGCCCCTCTGAGTTCTTGGTGATTAAATTAAATCTTGTCTCCAAGTAATCATTCTCATTCTCTGCACAGCCACTGTTGCACACCACAAAGATAAATAGATTCTGTCACCATGACCTGTGCAGAAGGAGGTACAGGAAGTGCTGAACAAAGTACCTGCCACACATGATCATTTGTGTACCTCATGATTTCAACCACTCTGGGGACCCTCACCCCCATGGTACAGCCGAGGAACCTGGTACAACCTCTGTCCATGGTCTGACACTTTGGGCAGCCCAGAGCCAGCCTGCTGTGTGAGGGGTTCTGCTCTTCTGTTAACAGCGAGGGAGGGAAGCACTGCTCAGGAGGTTTGCTGAGGGGTGAATGGTCAATCTCCACAACAACCATACTGGAAACCAATGGGTGAGTTCTGGGGTCATGGAAGAGAGCTTGGAGGGAGGTGCAAGTGAGCAGAATTTTGAGTTTTGACAGAAGAGTAAGAGGGGAAATCAGCTCTGGATCCTTCTGATAGAGCAGGTGCTTACCTGAGCTGAGGTTTTGGGGTGAACTGGTGGGTTATGGTGAGAGTCTCAGACTTCCAGCTATCAGGAGTGGATGAGGGGACTGGAAGTCAAGCTGTGTCTGATTCACTTACTCCCTCCAACCCCGGCTGGGCTATAACCCCAGAGTATTTGTGTTTGTTTGTTAATTTTTGAGACATATCCCATTGTGTTGCTCAGGCTGAGCTGAAACTTTTGCTCCTCTTGCCTCAGCTTCCCAAGTAGCTGAGATTACAGGTATGTTCCTTGGCACCTCATCACTTGCCTTGTCTTTCAACAAATAAAGTGCCCACTGTGTGTCAAGTACCCTGTGAGTCCTTGTGGGTACCGTAATGAGCAAACAGACACACACAGTTCCTGTCCTCAGGAAGCACATACCAGGGATGGGGAGAAAGTATACCAACCACACACAGCCGCACAGCTCTCCAAGGATGTCCAAAGCAGAAACTGAAGGTGGAAAGGACAAGGAATCAGATTCTCTGGAAAGTGAGGGTGGCCAGCAAAGGCTTCTCTGAGGACATTCCACTGAAGTTGAGCCGGCAGCGGCCAGCAGGAGGAGGTCCAGGCTCCGAAAGGGCACCTGAGAGAGACCAGGGCCGTGTGAGCTCGGCCACACAAAGAGGGGTAAGAACAGTGCGTCTCGGATGGTGGGAGCTGAGAAGCCGGCTGGCCACAGGCTGTGTTAAAATGCTTTTCCCCAGCAGCTACGGGGATGCCTCTGGGGGGCTTTAGACTGGGTTGTGTCGTGGCCCCATGTGGTGAATCTTGCCTCACGATTCTGAGCCCTCACACATTACTCTGTGTGTCCCTGGATCATCACGAATGTCTGTGAAGGCGTTTTCTCCACCTTCTGGAAGAGAACATTTAGAGCCCCGAGCACAGTGGCCGAGCTCCCATCTCCAGCCCACATGGCCCGCCCCGTGCTCCTGCCCAGCAGGTGCCACCCACCCCGTGTGGCTGGAGAGGGGTGCTGTGCCTGGAGGAGGCCCTAGGAGCCTGGTTTCCCTCCCTGTCCTGTCTCTTAGCCTCCTGGGTGACGATATGGCTCCCTGCATGTTCTCTGCTCCTAAAGTAACCCAACCAGAAAGGGGAGAATCAAGCCCTAAGGCTTTGCCTGGGAAAACGCTGCCCTTCCCCACCCACCTGGGGCAGGGCTGGCAACAGTGAGGCGCTGACTGCCTGGGCCTGTCTGGGCTCCCTCTCAGATCCAGGGAGCGGGCTCTGGGCCACCCAGAGCCCAGGGCTGAGTGTACCCGCAGGGATGCATCAGCCAGCAGGAGAGAGGCCCTGGGGAGGTGCCCTCCACTGCCAGAGGGGTGCAGGGGGCAGAGGGTGCCCAGCAGAATGAGCACTGAGAGCAGGCTGTGGGGCTGACGCACTCTGGGTGTCTATTGTCTGCCTTGCATGTAAGGTTTTCTTCTACTCCCTTGTCAGCCCTGCGTGGTAGTGAAATCCCTGTTTTACACGTCAGGAAACTGACTGGGAGAAGCTAAGTCACATTTTAAGGTCTCTTGGTGCACAGATAGACTGTGTGCGGTGTGTATACTTTCTCCCCATCCCCCGGTGCATGCTGCCTGAGGACAGGAACGCTGTGTGTCCGTTTGTTCATCACGGTACCCACAAGGACTCACAGGCTACTTGACACACAGTGGGCACTTTATTTGAAAGACAAGGCAACTGACGAGGTGCCAAGGAACATACTGTAATCTCAGCTACTTGGGAAGCTGAGGCAAGAGGAGCAAAAGTTTCAGCTCAGCCTGAGCAACACAGTGGGACATGTCTCTGAAAATCTTCCTAGTGCAAATGTTCCTTCCCTGGAGAAAGTCACTCTTTATGCCTCAAGCAAAATCCCAATTCCTTCAGCTTTTTGTAAGAAACCATCTGGCTTGCAAGGGATCATAATGAGGTAAATGGGACACAAAAAGGAGATTCGGAAGGGACAAGGACCTCTGGAAGAACCAGAAACCAGAAGGCATCCCAAGCAAGGAGGAGGGAACGGGTGGGAGCAGCGTTTGCACACAGAGAAGCATCCTGCTTTCTAGTAGCCAAGGGTGATCTCCTTGTAGAATTCACTTGCCCTCAGGGAAGTTAAGACAAGTTTTGTCAAACTGACTTTCCTGGCTTCACTACTCTGACCCTTACCTGGAGCAAAAGGCAGGACATCCACTTTAGCGGACAAATGGTGTCCCAGAGAAGGAGGTTGAGTACCTTAGTAAGGCCTGTGGTGGCCACAAGCCCCCAGCCCAGCTGTCTCTAAGGGGGACGGGGCTGGGGAAGAATGGCCTTCTCGGTACTTGTCACCAGAGCCACTGTGCCTGTCCTTTGGTGACCTGAGCACCTTTGTCCTGACTGCATTTCCTCTGCCAACCTCCTGATGACTTACTTGACTGTTAGCTTCTTCAAGGTGAGACCCCTAGCCCAGCACGTGGGGAAGAGGCCTATCTCAGGGACGCACGTGTCTGACGCCAACTCGCCGGTCCCTCTGCAGTCAGGAGCTCAGAGTCAAGTCCAGGCAGAAGCTGGCCTGAGCTCTGGCACACACCCTGAACTTCAGGACTCTCAGGTTCCTCAGCCTTCGATGCCACACCCGATGCACAGTGATAGGACTTTCGAAATTGCAACATTCTGTGGAAGTCACTTGACGGCTCATTCTAAACAAAGAGCATCAAAGTCCCACATGTGGCCAGAGGACCACTATGAGGAAAGTGCCAGCCTCTGAGAATGGAGCTAACAGAGTCAGCAGCGGATCGCTCCACCATCTGCACAGTGATCCATGCTCGGGGCAGGCTATGTCACTGGTAGGGATGAGGGAAGGTCACAGGAATCCATCTGGGTGACTCTGCTAGTGATGCTAAAAGGATTGCAGGTTGGATCTGAGGAGGTTGTAGCCTAAGATAAAGCTGTTAACCTGGGAAGCCCCTGGCCCCAGCAGACTGGAATGATGGTTAAATGGTATTTTATAATTGTGACTCAGGAGTTTTTTGATACTTTTGATTCATTTGAATCTACAGCCTTCAAAAAAGCAGGAGGTCTAACCTAAAACTGGGATTTCCCACTTCTCTCAAAAAATGACCATTTCTGGCATCCTGGACCCACCTTCCCCCATAGAACGAACCAATCCACTAAAGCTGGGCAGCTGCTCTGTCTTCATGGGACGTGCAGACCCAGGACTCCCAGGCCACCACTCCACTGCCTCCCAGACATGGAGGCTGAGGGTCATTTGTCAGTTCTGACAGCACTGTACTAGTGGGTTCTCATGCCAGCCCTGCTTTTCCCCTCTGTGACCTGACAGGCACATGGGCCAGGCCTCAGCTCCTGTCTACACCCTGACACAATCTCAGTCCCTGAAGAAAAAAAGGGAAATGGAAAGTCATTAGTCATCTTTTTGTTGTTATAACAAAATACCTCAGGAAATGGATTAAAAGGAAAAATTTATTTAGGCACACTGTCTCAGAGGGTCGGTCCACGGTCTTCCTGCTCTGTTATTTTTAGGCCTGTGGTGAGGCACAAACATCATGGCGGAAGGGCCATCACCTCATGGCAGCCAGACAGCAGGGTGAAAGAGAGAAAGACCACACACAGGAAGGGACTGAGCACAAGATAAACCCTTCAAAGTAGGTCACGCTCCCAGTGATCTACTTACTCCAACATTTTTCAAAAGTAGCCGCGCCGTTTTACAGCTCCATCAGCAATGTCTTAGAGTTCCAGTTTTTGTACATCCTCACCAACCTTTATTTTCCTTTATTTAAATTTTAGTCACCCTGATGGGTATGACCCGGTGTTTTACTATGGTTTTGATTTGTATTTCTCTAATGGCCAATGATGAAACCACAGGGCTTGTGGGCCATTTGTGTATCTTCTTTGTATATTTGGATACTGATCTCTTATCAGATATGTGACTTCCACAAATTTTTGTCAATTCTGACAGCTGTCTTTTCACTGTCTTGAATGTCCTATGAAGCAAAATTTTTCTTTTAATTTGATAAAGTTCAATCTATTATTTCTTTGAGTTACTTGTGTTTTGGTTTCATATATAAGAAACCATTGCCTAATCTGCTATCAAAAGAATGTATACCTAGGGCAGGGGATTTAGCTCAGGGGTTCCGCCACTTGCCTTGCAAGTGTAAGAACTTGAGCTCAATCCCCAGTACCAAAAAAAAAAAAAAAAAAAAAAAAAAAAAAAAA
>NW_022900923.1:39723747-39729934 GCF_012274545.1 Fukomys damarensis
AAAAAAAAAAAAAAAAAAAAAAAAAAGAATGTAACCTAGGTTTTCTAAGAATTTTATAGCTTTAATTCTTTGTATTATTTCTATGATCTATTTGTGTTAATTTTTAAATGATGTGAAGTTGGGGGTCCAGCTTCTTCTTTGGTTCTGACTTCATTCAGAAAATTTTTTTTCAGCACTAGGCATTCAGTGCAAGATCTTCACACTGAGCTACAGCCCAAGACCTTTTAAGTTTTCTTCTGAGGTGGGCTCCTCCTCTTAATTCACTGAGATGTCCCAGGCTGGGCTCAAACTTGCAATCCTCCTTCCCCAGCCTCCCAGGATGCTAGGGTTACAGGCATGAGCCCAGCTTCTATAACCCTTCTTAAGCTGGTTCTCTCTTAGCCCTGTGGTTTCATCTTCTGCCTCACCCCATCCTCACCCACATCTACTGAATGATTGCTTCTTCTCTCTCCTGGACTGCATCTCTCTGTGCTGATTGTTTTTCCCCTATTGCAAAATCTCCTTTTCCCTCTAGCCACACTCCTAGCTGTCTTCTCTGAAATGACCTGGAAGATCTAGGCATGGGTGCCACAACTTCCAAAAGGCTTTTCATAAGTCCCCAAGACTGCTTTCTTATGACGTCGGTTCTAGACTCTGCATCACTTCCCCACTCACTCTCTTCTTACATTATGCCTCACCCCACCTCTGTGTATGAACACACAATACCCTGTGTTTGAGCTGATTCAAGCATCCCAGAAATCTAGATTTTAGGCATGACCGAAAGATACCTAGGAGATACCCTAGGAGAGTACATCTTAGTAGCACCGAAAGAGTGGGTCTTCTCTCTGCCTTTCCTTCCCTCCTACCTCCCCTGTGTCACTCATCCGGGCTAGAATGAAACAGCTCCCGGTTTTATTTGTTGTACTCTTACTGATTTCACCATCGACCCTGATCCTTCTTTTCCTCCGTGGCATCTTTCTCCCAGAGGTAGATATGCCTGATCATGAGACCACCAGCTTGACGGGCTTTCACCACCAGCCTCACGCAGCTCACCGGGTATGACGCGCTTTCCTGCGGGATCTCCCGGTCCATCTGCCCCTCCACCAGCCAGCCGAGCAGCTCAGAGCTGGCGCAGTCCTGCGGCATGCCCTGGGGGTCGTAGCCCAGTTGCACCTGCCCCTTGCTCAGGGCGAACTTTCCTTCCACGATGGAGCCGGTCATCACCTGCACTCTGCTCAGCCTCGCTGGGTGGTTCAAAACCACCGTCAAGTGGTTCCCCGGGCGGATGTCGTTTGTCCAGAAGAACGACTCGTCCAGAGCGTAGGCCTCCCAGGGGAAGTGAGTCCCAGAAAGGTTCATATCGGTGAAGACAGACGCAGGGGGGTTGCTAGGGCCGTAAGGGTTCTTTTTCTGAACGACTGTGTCCTCCTTGCCATCGAAGGTGGGGCGGGATGATCTGTGGTAGAAGAGGAATGGTCTGCAGAGGATCGGGTTTTCCTGGACCAGGAGGGTGCGGAAATGAAGGATCAGCTTGTCCAGGGGCTTCTCCTTGTGGAAGAGGAGGAGGAAGTGGGCCAGGGCAGGGAGGTCCCTGCTATGGAAGAGCTTGCCAATGAGGCCCACGTTCGAGAACTCCAGCAGCACCCACGGGCTGGGCTTCAGGGCGGTCACCTTGGAATAAATGTGGGTGACAAAATTGGGGGCACAAAAGACAGTGTCCCCTATTAACAGGAAGTAATCAGAGAGCTTTGCGGCGAAGCTCATCAGGAAGGCGTGGTCTACGTTCTGCTTAGAGTAGCCTTTCCCGTGGTCGGCCTCAGCAACGGCACCGGCACCAGGGCTGCCATTCACAGTGGGGTAGGCAGCAGGCGGAGCATGGATCAGCAGCAACTGCCCGGCCAGGATCTGCGAGCTGAAGAGGCTTGAAATACGGGCAGTGGTGTCTTTGAGCCAGGCGAGGTCGGAATCTGCCAGGTGGACCAGCACGGTGAGGCGCTTCTGCTCGGCCGTGGAGGAGGCGTTGTACAGGGAGGCCAAGGTGTACAAGAGGCTGCTCGGATCCTGCCGTGACACCGTGGAGATCCCCACTGTCAGCCACGCTAAGGAGAGGTGGAGTAGGGACAATTGTCAGTGTAGGGTGGAGGCGCCAGCTGTCAGAAGGATTAGTGGAGGGGACGCTGTCTGGGGTCTTCTCTCTCTCTTCCCTCCTCTATTTCCTATCTGTTTTTTCCAGTGGCAGAGGGGATGGCTACACCCCTGCTACGCTAAGTGTGGTCCTTAGTCCAGCACGTCAGCCTCATCTGCCAGCTTGAGACACGGAATCTTGACCCCTTCCTCAGACCTGCTTTACCAGTATCACCAGGTGACCGTGCACGCACCGGAGTTTGGGAAGTGCTAAGCTAGGTGATTCTTGGCCCCTGTGGGTCCCTTGACTCTTTGAACCTCAAACTTTGAGGCTCATCATTTAGGTGCTGAGTACATAGCTATTATTTTAGTTATTATAATTGTTTTGTTTTTACCCAGTTCATCCTCCCAAAGGCCGTCTTTGAAGAAATAGATTAGGAAAGGGATTTTCCCTAGCAGTCAGGAGCCCCACCCCATTGCACTGTTGGGGATTGAACCCCGGGTCTTCACACTGAGCTATTCTCCAGCTCTTATTCTATTTCTTTCTTTCTCACTAAGTTGCTAGGTTGTCCAGGCCGGGCTAGAACTTTGATCTGCCTGCCTCGGTCTCCCAGAGTGCTGAGACTGTTACGTGTGGACCAATGTACCCAGCCAGCCCTGGGGTCTGGTCCCAGTCCTGCCGCCGTGTGATCTTGAGTGAGTTCCTTCACCCCTGAGTTTAGGTCTAAATCCAGAGAGGCGAGAGAGTTGGACTACGCGACTCTTCCAGATGCCGTGTGACGGGGAGGTGCTGGTGGTGCAGAGTGAGCAGAGCTGCCTTTTGCGTGCGCCTAATCCAGCGAGTTCACCTTCTGATAGCAACTCTTTCCTTCCAGTGAATCTGCCCTTTCCCACGTTATGCATTTTATTTATTCTTTGAATTCCTCTACCTAAATGTGCATGTAAACAACCATAACCTCAACTCCTTTCATTTTAATACTTTGTCTTTTCTTTCCACTTAGCTGCCGTAAAACTGCATAGTCATCCATTCCTAGGGTCAATCACAATTGCAGATTCAAATACAAGGTCACCTAAAGTAAGAGTCCTGTTCATTATTGCTGACCCAGTATGCACACGTAATCTTGCAGACCAAAGTAAACACATTGAAATGTTCAGTGATGCTTTATAATACTGATCAGCATATTGATTCCACCTTCTTATAACAACTAACTTCATCTATTTCCTGCTTCTTCATATCCCAATATATCGATGTCTCAATTCTCCATCTTTCTGTCTCTAACTTTCCCCCTCTGCCTTCCAGTACCAGAAATGGAACCCAGCAGTGCTGTACCACTGAGCTACATCCCTAGCCCTTTTTATTTTACTTGGAGTCAGGATCTTCTCACTAAATTGCCCAGGCTGGTCCTGAATTTTCCATCCTCCTGCCTCTGCCTCCCAAGTAGCTGGGATCCCAGATGAGTGCCACTGTGCCCCGCTACCTCACTTCTCCTGATGTCCCTGTTTCCCCAGGAGGCACCATCCCTCCCTCTCCTTAGCACTCACTCCTCCTTCTCTTTGGGATTTTTTGTGTATATTTGAAGGTGACCGCGTGCCAGTCTTCCAGTGGCCTCGGGTTCTTCCTGTCATAACTGGTCTCCTGGGGCTTTGACAAAGGCAAACAGAAATCCTTCTGTAAAAAGAACAGCATTTATCCCCAGTGGCTTCTCACAAGCTTTCGGAGGGAAAAAGGTGGAGTGGATCGCTCCTCCCAGAGCGAGTCCAGCCCACGCTCAGGATGCTGAGCCACTGGCCAAGGGATCCGGGCTCCAGCGGTACCCACTCCCCTCGGACCTTAACAATCACGAGAAGCAAGTGCAGCTTCTTCGTGGGCCCCAACTGCACCCGCTCCGGTGGAAATGTAAGGGAAGAAGGAAAGCCCGATGCTTTGGGGAACCCACCTGTCCTCGCCATCCCCACCCTGCACTCCGATTCCCAACCGCGAGCCGGGGTGCTGCTCGGCCTTTCATGGGCATCACGTCTCCGCCGTCTTCAGCCCCCCTGGGGATCTGCAGAGTGATGAAGAGCCACAGGAGCGCGATGCCCGCAGAGGCTGCGAAGCAGCTCCTGCTGGAAAACCGCATTGTGTCTGCCCTGGTGCGGCTCCTACAACAGGAAGTCAGTGCACACAGCGGAGGATTCCACCCGTCCTGTCCATGCCCAGAACTTCCTTCTACTCTTTGAAAGCCCTACACACACCCCACCCGGACATTCATCCCTCCTGGTGACCACTGCTCACTTATGCGCAAACCTGCCCTCCCTCCGACCCAGGAACCTGACTGGATGTAGCCTTGTTCCCTGCCTAAGGCAGAGAGGTTGCCTGTCCTGTTCTGATGTCCTCTGTCTTCGTTTGTAGCTTGCTTTGGAGATTCAGCATCTGCAGTTTCCCCACCCAGATGACCAGGGCTGGCTGGGCATCAGTGACAGGGCCAGTTCCTCTGAGAAACACGTGCTCATGGCACCCCACCCCACCTTTCCAACAAAAGTCAAATTGTTCCTTAAATTAGCTGAAATTGGAGGTTCCTGAGAGCTATGCTAGATTGGCACCTTCCTTGGTTTTTAGACAAAAGACAGGCTCGGCATTTCCATCCGTAATCTTACTCATGGGCCTTGGCTAGAACAGGATTCTGTTAACGTAGAGTAAAGCCATCCTTACTGGGTGTTGGGCTGTGGAATCCAGACTGGCTCAGCCTCAAAGCGCTCGCACGCTGCCCTCTCCCTCTGAGGGTGTCTTTCTCAGTGAGAACAGACTTCTCGACTGCTCCTGGAATCCCAAGGAAAGGCTCTGATACGCTCTGTCCCCGCTCTCGGTTCTCTCCCCGCAGGTGTAACCCGTGGGCTCTGTGCTGCGGAGGCTCCCAGTTGGGGAACTGTCCAGGTTAGGGTTTGGGTAGAGGCCCAGGTACCTTCTCTCCTGAAGCCATGGGGTTTCTAATAAGGGTTATAAAAAGAATATTTACAGCTGGGTTGGTGCTGCATGCCTGTAATCCCAGCACTTTGGGAGACTGAGGCAGGATAGCAAGTTTCAGCTCAGCCCGGCAAACTTAACAACTTAGCCAGAACTCTTTTCTAAAATAAATAAATAGTTGGGGCTTTAGCTCAGTGCTTCTGCTGCCTGTCTCGCAACCGCAAGGTCCTGAGTTCGATTCCCGGTATCCAAAAATAATAATAATTGATAAATAAATAAAATAGGATAGAGATGTAGGTTAGTGCAAAGGCCCTGGGTTCAATACCTAGTAAGTAAATAAATAAATGTAGTAAAGTTTTACAGATTACTTTTCTTACCTGGTTTCTTTCAGCAAAGACTTTGTCATGCAAGTGATTCAGTTATAAACGTCCATGTGAAAGAAAGGACTTCTCATGCACTGAAGACAGTGGCTTCCCAACTGCGGTTAAAGGGTCACTGTCCAGCCGAGTGGAAGGGCTGCTCTCAGTCACCCTCTGAGTTCCCTGGGCTTCCGGAAGAGGCCTGGGCCAGGCGATCAGGCACCCAGGAGCAGTGCACAGAGCGGAGCCGGCCCAGCCAGGGGCCGAGGCCCTGCAGTCTCCACCCAGGTCGCCCTCTGTGATGCTCCCCTTGTGTCCTCACCTCCGGCCCCAGCATCACAGCCACACAAGCTCCGACTCGGCTTCACCGTCAGGCACTGCTGAACACCTCGTCCTGTGGACCTGCAGCAGAGACCAGAGATGGAGTATGGCCGGCCCCACCCACCCCTCCTCCAGGTCCCTGCAGCTCTGCCGCTCTGTCCTTCCCTCCCCTGGGTCCCACGACACTTGAGCCAGGACCGCACAGCTCCCCATCTTCTCAAGGACTCCCCTGCATGCCTCTTTCTCTTGCTCCTGATCCCCTCTCTGTCTCTACTGGGCCATCCCATCACTACGAGAAGATCTATTCTCTTCTACCGGAAAACACAGCCGAAAGGGAAAGGCGGCCGGACTGGTTTCACGTCCTGCCTCACTTCTCTGCGGCGCTGTACCGCAAAGGCCCTGGACGGTGTGGTCTCCCTCGGTTGCCATTCACTGCCCACTCTCTCCGCTCGGCTCGCTC
>NW_022900923.1:39730833-39738531 GCF_012274545.1 Fukomys damarensis
CAGTGGCTGAAGACACCATTAGGTGGGTATGAGCTGAGCATGGTGGTGTGCGCTTGTAATCCTAGAACTCTGGGAGGCTGAGGCAGGGGGATCACAAGTTCAAGGCCAGCCTGGAACAGGTGACCCTGTCTCAGAAAGAAAGACAGACTAGATTGGTATGAGTTTGGGGACTCATTCTTTTACTGTAATTCATCAGAGTTTTCCAGTGAGATAGAACCAATAGGGTTGGGGGATGCGTGTACCATGACAGATTCAGATATAGATATAATCTACTGAGGCGAGAGAGAGAAATTTGCTCTAAGTCATTTCCTTAAACAACAGAAATTTATTTACTTATTTTGGGGTGTATTTTTAATTACTACCTGTTTGCCATACATAATGATTACATTTTTCATAGGGAATTTGTACCTGTACATAATGTCTTAACTTTTTTTCCCATTCCCCTCCTCTCCCTTCAACTCTTCCTCCCTTCCCCAGTTGCAAAAGCTTTGTTTTTTCTTCCATTCCTTTTCCCCCTTCTCCCTTCCTTCTCTCTCCCTTTGCTTCCCTTGTTCCCCTTCCCATTTGAACATATTCTTTCTACTCCCCAATATCTATCCTCCATTTTAATCCTTATTTACCTTTTGGGTTTCTCACACAAGAGCAACAGTGCAATATTTAAGCTTGTGTGTCTGATTTCTTTTACTTAAAGTTATGGTCTGGAGGTACATCCATTTATCTAAAACATCTCAAATTTATCTTTGTTTATAGCAGAGTAATAAGTACTGCATATAAAAACCCCATTTTCTTTATCCATTCATCCGTTGATGGGCACATGGGCTGTTTCAAGATTTAGCTATTATAAATTGTGCTGCTATAAACATGGGTATGGATACATAACTGTGGTATGATACTTACAACTCTTTAGGAAAGATACCTAGAGGGGGAATATCTGGGTCAAATGGAACCTCTAGTTTTAGTTTTTTGAGGAGTCTCCATACTGATTTCCATATCGGTTGCACCAACTTACACTCCTACCAGCAGTGGAAAAGGGTCCTTTTCTCCACAGTTCCATTGGCGTGTTATTGATTTCTTGATAGCAGCCATTCTTTCTGGAGATGGAACTTCAGCATTGTTTTAATTTGCATTTCACAAATGGCCAATGATTATGAGCATTTTTCATGTATTTATTTGCTATTTCTACTTCTTAATCTGGTGGCTGTTCACTTCAGATGCCCATTTTTGAATTAGGTCTTTAAACTTGGGGAGTCTGGTTTTTTTGAGTTCTTTAAATTTCTAGCTATTGGTCCATTGTCTGAGGAACAGCTAGTTAAAAAAAAAAATCCAGTTCTGTAGGTTGTCTTTTCCTTCTGCTGGTGGTGTCTTTTGCTGTGCAAAAGTGTTTTAATTTTATATGATCCCAGTTGTTGATTTTTTTTTGTAATATTTCCTATGCAACTGGGGTTTTGTTCATAGTCTTTGACTACACCTATGTCTTCAAGAGTTTCACCTATTCTATCTTCCAACAGATTGTGTTTTAATATTTCGATCTTTGATTCATTTTAACTTTAGTGCATGATGAAAGATATGGGTCTAGGTTTAATCTTCAGCATGTAGAAATCTAGTTTTCCCAGCATCATGCATTGAAGAGGTATCTGTCTTCCAGTGAAGGTGTTTGGCCCCTTTGTCAAAGATAAGATAGCTGAGTGTGCTTGGAGTTGTTTCTGAATCTTCTCTCCCACTGAACTTTAAGTCTGATTTTTGCCCATACCATGCTGTTTTTATCACTGTAGCTTGGTCATATAACTTCAAATTAGGATCCTTTCCTTGCCTTTATTGCCAAGAATTGCTTTTGCTTTTCTAGGTCTTTTTTCTGGTTCTGCATAACTTTTAGGATTGTTTTCTCTATGTGAAGTATGCTACTGTTATTTTTTATCAGAATTACATTAAACCTGTATAACACCTTTGGAAGTATGACCATTTTCACTGTTTTTGTTGTACATATCCATGAACAAGGGATATTTTTCCTTTTTTTTTTTAATTTGATTTTTTTTTTCCAGAGAACTGTAGTTTTCAATGTAAAGGACTTTCATTAGATTGATTCCTAAGTATTTCATTTTTCTTAATGCTATTATGAAAGTTGTTTCTCTAATTTCTAAGTGAATTTGTTATTCATGTACTTCTTCCTGATTTTAAATGAAAGCTTTTAGATTTTGACCATTTAGTATGATATTGGCAATTGGTTTGTCATAGATGGCTTTTATCAGATTGAGAAAAGAACCTTCTATTCCAATTTTCTGTAGGGTTTTCATGATGAATGGTGTTAGACTTTGTCAAATACTTCTCCATCTATTGAGATAATCATGTGGTTTTGGTTTCTATTAATACGATGTATTAGATTTATTGATTTGTGTATGTTGAACCATCTCTGCATCCCTGGGATGAATCCTACTCAATTGTGGTGTATAATTTTTTTGAGATTTGTTGCAATCTGTCTGCCACTTTCTTACTGGGGATGTTTGCATCTACGTTCATTAAAGAGATTGGCCTGTAGTTTTCTTTTTCCGTTAGGCATTTTCTGGTTTGGGTATCAATGTAATGCTTGCTTTTGGGAAGGACTTTGGGAGTATTTCTTCCCTTTCAATTTCATTATAGAGCTTGAGGTATAGTGGCATTACATCCTCTCTAAAGTTCTTGTGTAATTCAGTAATGAATCCATCAGAGCCTGGGCTTTTATTTGTTGGTAGCTTTATTATTATTATTACTTCAATATAATTGACTGATATTGGGTTTAAAATTTTTAAATCTTGATTCAGCTTTGGTAATTCATATGCACCTAGGAATCTGTGTGCTTCTTAATTTTGCCACTTATTAGAGTATAAGCTCTCAAAGTAGATACTAATGATCTTCTGGATTTCTGCAGGATCTGTTGTGTTTTCATCTTTTTCATTTCTAATTGCATGGTTTTGGGTGTTTTCTTTCTTTGTTTTGATGAGGTTAGCTAAGGATTTGTCTATTTTATTTAATCTTTCAAAGAACCAACTCTAATTCATTGATTCTTTGTATTGTTTTCTTAGTTTCAGTTGCACTAAATTCTGCTGTGACTCATAATTTCTTTTCTCACATAGCTTTGGGTTTAGTTCTTTTTCTGAGCTTTGAGGTTTAACAATAGGTTATTTATTTGACCTTATTAATAGGTTATTAATAACAATAGGTTATTTATTTCACTTTGTGTGTTTGATGTGGGAATTCACCACTATAAACTTCCCTCATAAGACTGCTTTCTATAAGTCCCATAAGTTCTGATACTGGCATTATCCTTCACTTGTAGAAACTGACTAATTTCTTTAATTTTATCTGTGATGGGCCAGGGATTTAGCTCAGTGGTGCCACCACCTGCCGCATAAGCACAAGGTCTGAGTTCTATCCCCAGTACCCCAAAAGAAGAAAAGAAACAGTGGAAATTTCATCTGTGACCCACTGATTGCTCGAGGGTATTATTTAATTTCCATGTGTCTATGTAGTTTTTGTGATTTCTTTTGCCATTGATTTCCAATTTGATTGCACTATGATCTGATAATAGGCATGAGATAATTTCAATTTCTTTGCATTTACTTAAGCATGTTTTATGGGCTAATATGTGATCTATTTTGTGAAAAGTCTTATGCATGCTGTATTCTGTTGTTGGGCGGGACACTGTAGATACCTACTAAGTCCATTTGTTCAGGGGTTTCGTTCAGCTCTGATATTTGTTTTGGTTTGTTTTTTGTTTTGTCTAATTGATCTGTCAATTTCTGACAATGGGATATTGAAGTCCCCCATTAAATTATATTAGTGATTATCTGATTTTTGATTTTTTATTTTTCCATTCTTTGACTTTCAATCTATGAGTTTCTTTTTGGGTTAAATGTGTTTCTCATATACAGCATATTGTTGGATCTTGTTTCTTAATCCATTTCACCAATCTTTTGATTAGTGAATTGAGAGCATGCATATTGATGGTTATAATTGATAGGTATGGGTTATCCTTGTCATTATATTATTTCATGTAATTGGTTCCCTTTACCTTCTATTTAATTGCTTATCTTGCCTGGTGGATTTATTCTATTGGGATTGTTGGAATTGTTTTCTTTGTTGTCTCTTTCTAGAATATCCTTCTGAACTTTTTTGGAGTGCTGGTTTGGTGGTCATAAATTTCTTGAGGCATTCTTAAGAATTGAAGTATCTTATTTCTCAATATATTTGGAAAGATAATTTTGCAGGATACAACAATCTGAGTTGAAGTATTTTTGTTTTGTGTTTGTTTGTTTAGGGCTTGAAATACTTCACTCTATTGCAACCAGAATCATGGAAAGTATTAAGCTCATGAACTGAGGTGACACTGTATTTGTTGTCTGCATTGAGGCTTATAAATTGCTTATGGTAGGTAGCTTTAGTACTAGTATGGAGACCCTTTAAGAAAATGACTGTTTTTCATAGATGTCTTCTAGGCATACCTGGCTTTTGGCCTTTGAGTCTTTCCTAGGATCCTCTTCTATTTATTAAGGATGAAAGGTGGCACCCTCTTTGGTCTAGCACTCAGTCCTTTGGCACTGGGCTGTAGTATTATGACACCCACACAATCTAGGTATTGGAAGATCAATTGATCACAACAATTTGTCACATTGACTAAAGTAGTACCATCATTATGAACAATATTGTTGAACACAGACTGGAAAATGACAAACTGTGATAACTAATAACTTGTCACCTTTAAACCTAGGTACAAGATTTATAGTTATATAACAAAATCTAAAACAAATCAGAAAATTATATACACTCAATAGAGTGATTTTTACCCTAAAGGAAAAAAATTTAAAGGAAGAAAAGGAAACAACAGAAAAATAAAAGAATAAAAAGAGACTATAATCAAGGCTGAAAGACAAAAAGATTACCCAAGCCTCAGGAAACTGGTGATGAAGACAGGAGGGAAGGAAAGAAGAAAACAAGATAAAAGCTAAACATAAAAACTAAAAGCACTGTTCACACAAAACAAAATCAAAAAATTTTTTAAAGACCAAAAGCAGGGAATTGGCAGTGTCCAATTCAAAGTGTGACTCTGCTCTTGCTAGTAGACAATGGAGGCAGCCAGGGCCCAGATCTATGCTGGATAATCTCAGCAAGCTGGGGGTAGGATTAAAGGAAGATTCTGGTTCTCCATCTTTCAAGTCCACAAAAATTCACGTTGAACCTGGCCTCTAATCATGGGAGGGGGGCCTGAGCTGTTAGCTTATAAAATTCTGTTGTCTCTTGCCAGCCTGACCATGGCTCCCTGACCATGAATGTCTCCTCTGGTTGTCCCTCACCCAGTCACTGTGGGAGTTTAACATGGGGAGCCATGAGATTAAGCCAAACCACAGCCGCTCTAAATCTCAGGAACAGTTGGCCCCTCTCTAAAATGGTGTCCATTCAGGTACTCTCTCCAGGGGATATGGGAGATGCTTGGACTAGAGTCACAAACCAGCTGTTGCACTGCATGGTATCCACTGCTTTGAGCCACTGGTGTGTTTCTCCCTGAAGGGCTCTGGAGTCACCTGCTTTCACGGTGTCTCTGTAAATTAGATCTTCCTTTCTCTTACAAAGAGTTAGGAGCTGGGGAGAAAGTGCAGATTACCCCTTCATTTTTCTTCATTGTGATCTGTTCAATTTATCTGTAGGCTCCAATTCTCACTCAGATCCTTCCTGGGTCCCAGGGATCCACCTCCCTCCTCCTTTTCTTCTCCAAGTTGTTATTTTCCAGTGTCTGGATTCTGAATCTTCAAGGGGCTGATTAGTACAACTTACTGCTCCACCATCTTCCCATAAGTCTAAAAATTTATTTACTCTTAAATCTGGAAGCTCAAACCCCAAGATTAAGGTGTCCACAGAACTTTTTCCCTGAGACCCTATTCTGTGTTTGTGGAAGCCCATCTTCTTCCAGTTATCTTCACGAGGTCTTCCCTCTGCTGTGTCTATGAACATCTTGAAAGCTGCACAAAGCGGGGAAGGGGAACTTACCTTGGAGCAGTATTTTTTTTTCCAAACTGAGGGTCACAGTCTTTTATGGATTGCAAAATAGACTCATTGGGTCTCAACTTGCATATAGCTGCATCGCTGGTTAAGGATAAGTAGTGTTTGGTGAGACTTCATTGCTGTTGCTATGTAAGCAAAAGTTCTGGACTTAACAGGCAAAGTTCTCTAGGTCCTCTCCGACCTACAGGGGAGACGGCGTCAGTGTTGGCAGGTAAAGGGGCAGCTAGTGGATGTGAGGTGAGAGCTCCTGTCCTCTCTGCTCAGCCTTACAGAGGTGAGGATGAAAGGCCGGCACTAGGATTGCCATTCTGGTCCTAGCTCTGATATTGTTATCTATGTGATTTTGGCTGACGAATCCTTCGCAGTCTCAATTTCTTCATCTGAAAAGTGATGACAATCACATCACGTACTTCACAGGGTTGATGTGTCCAAGAGACTTGTTATGGTTTGGATCAAAAAATGCCTCCTTCTCCCCCACGAAGGCTCCTGTGTTCAGAAGTAGCCTTTTGGTATGGACAGCGAGGCTTGGTTCCGCTCGGCCGCAGCTTCCCCCTAGGATCAGAAACTGTCTGGATACTTGGCTTGGCACCCAGCCAATTGGCCAGGTGGCCCAGGTCGGCCTCTGGGCATCCGCCCACCAGGACCAGACAATGCGGAGCGGGCCCCGCCCCCGGAGAGTGACGCGGCCTAGGCGCGGCCAATCAGCGCCCGCAGTGTGGCTGTCAGCTGTAATGGATCCCTCCGCCCATGTACACACACTTCATAAAGGGCAAGAGGAAGCGTCTTCGCTGGCCAGCGGTCGCCTTCCCCGAGAGCCTTCTCATTTACCGGGTTCACCTCACTGGCCTGGCAGCCGCCGCCGCCTCCCGTAGCGTCACTCCGGGTCCGTGCGGAGCAAACAGCTGCTGCCCGATCTGGAAGCAGTAGCAGCTCCTCGGAGTCGCTACCGGAAATGGAGGAAGGAGGACCCTGTGAGTTGGAAGCCAGAGGGAGTCCCAGCCCACAGCGGAAAACAGACTTTGTTAGGCTTGTTCCTCCTGTGCCCTTCAGTTAAATAATAGTCACAGTTCACACACGTCTAGAATTCTCCTCAAAGTTAAACCTACCTTGATCTTTCACTCCAGGCACCGACAGAGCTCATACGAGAGATTTTATTAATGAGCCTCGGAGGCTCCTTGGCCCGCTCCGCGAAAAAAGGAACAAAGGGGCTTCGTTATATAATGGGTGACTGGAGTAGGCCGGTTGGGATTGCGTCAGCTGCACAGCCAGCCACTCAGGGGCCACTCTTGGGCATTTATTATGACCTGTGATGCATGAGGTAGGGAATGGAAACTTTAAGGTGAAGTAGGAACTTATTATCAGAATGGCGGCAGTCATTTCAAGGCACTTATCTTACAGAATTCACATGGAATCAATTAAAATGTAGGCTGTATTAATGAAATTAATGAAAATGTTGCTGTGGATATAAACGGCCTTAGTTACTTCGCTTGTGGCTGGGACATAATGCCTGACACCCACAATTTAAAGGAGGAGATGTTGGGGTTTTTTTTAGCTGCCTGCCTACCTGCCTGTCTGCGATCACCCAGCGGCGTGCGTGTGAGCTCCCGGCCTGCGCGGGAGCTCCCGGCCTGCGCGACAACAGACCCAGGAAGGACCCAAGGACCCCAG
>NW_022900923.1:39757394-39770695 GCF_012274545.1 Fukomys damarensis
GGGAGAGAGAGAGAGGGAGGGAGAGAGGCTAGAGAGGGAGATGAACCCTTCCAGCCACATTCCCAGTAACCTACTTCTTCCAACTACATCCCCACCTCCAAACAGCAAGTCAGCTATAAGCCCCCATAATCAAATCACCTTCTGAAAGCCCTACCTATCAGTGCATGAACCTCTTGGGGGGATATGTAGACCTAAACCGTAATACTCCACCCATGGCCTCCAAGACTCATGTGCTCCATGAATTTAGCCCATCTCTAAGAGTTGCCAAAGTCCTAACAGTTTCAGTATTGCTGAAAAGACCAAGTCCAAAGACTTCATTGATACTTAGGGCAAACCGCTGTGAGCCCCTGTAAATATCAAAAAGAAAGTTAAATACTACCAACATACAAACAGGATAAATGTTCCCATTCCAACAGGAAGAGATAGGGGGATAGAAAGGAATAGGACCAAAGCCAAGACCAAACTCTAGCAGGAAAAATATTAAATCCTATAGCTCTGTGTCCAGTACCCAGGGCAAGATATGAACTCCATATGGCTTGGATGGCTCCACCCCTATGCCATTGCTGGAGGTTGCAACCTGTGTGGCTTCTCTCATGGGCTGGCTTTCCTTCCTCAGTGTAGCTTCCCTCAGACATTCCAAATTTCTGGCTTCTCGTTTTCTGAGATCGCCACTGCACTTTCAGCTTCACACTCATAGCTTCATACACTCCACTCTCTAGGGCCCACTGCCTAGCCTCCCAGGCCTTCTTCTGAAATCTGAGTGGGAGTCTCCCTGACCTCACAATTCTTGCATACTGCATACCTGTAAAACCATCACAGGTAAATGATGCCACGTTCTGCCACCCGTTCCTGTAGTAGCTAGCCCCTTCTCTGAATGATGGCTACCGAAGGCCTCCAAGAATCTGGATGGATGAGCACTATGAATAGAATCTTGGAGGAAACAAATTCCCTAGCCAGCCACCATTCTGGAACATGGTGCCCTGGGGCTCTCTTCTCAAAGCAAAGTCTTTAATGTTTTCAGTTTGAAACCTTTAAAGTTTTATCACATAACTTCAAGGCATTTTTTCCTGGGCCAAAATTATTGGCTTCTTTTTTCTTTTTTTCTTTTATTGGCTCCTTTTCAATGCTAATCTTTTCAGCAAGCAAGCTGTCCTTAGCTCCGCCTTTACAGGACTCACTGTACAGGAGTTTCTATTCTGCTGAAATTCAAAATTTTCAAAATAACTCAGCTGTGCTGCTTACTCTTGATTTTCAAAAGTAGAGCTAGATCCTCAACAGTACCCATACCACAGCCTTAAAGTTAGGCTACCTTGAAACTTCCTCTGCCAGATTAATTAGTCCATTGCCCTTAATCTTAGTCTCCCTCAAAGTCTCAGGATATGAGCAAAATATAGACAGATTTTCTGCCAAAGAATAACACACATATTCCGGAATTCAACTGCTAGTGGAGCCCTTGTTCCCAATGGAGACTTCCTATGTAATGGCAAAGTGCCACCCAGTATACATAGCTCTAGTGTTACAGCTCAATGCAGGTAGTCCAGGAGAATGGAAGATGTACCCAGAAGTTTTGGAGGCAAAGTATATAGCTTTATTCCCAGTGGGCCAGTCTGAGACTTTTCCACAAAGAGACTGACCCCACAACTCAGCCAGAGCTGTGTTGATATAAAACTAGGGAAGTTGGTGGAGATACAGGTTTCAATCCTTCTTTTACATATGGGACCAGCAACCTCACTGGTTACAGATTTTCACATACAGCAGGTTCATTGGTTAACATAGTGTACTGAGTTTCATCTTATTTGCATAATGCAGGAAGGCAGAACAAAGAAAATTCCTGAGATGTTTGAGGGAGCTGGGCCCAGGCAGGCCCAAGAATTGGAGGGGTTAAAAAAAAAAAAAGAATTGGAGGGAAGTCATCTTTCCCTGTTAGCAAGTCCAGCTTTAACTACAGAGTGGTTTATTTCCCTTTCATCTGAGCCTGGTCTTTTCTGTTTGCTTTTTTATCAACATTCCGTTTTTCTGAGGTCTGACCAGATATTCATCAAGCTTGGTTTACAGCATTCCAAGGCTTCTCTAGCTGGCATCTTCATACCACATAGTCAGGTATAGTCCTGACAACAACCCCAAAACTCCAGCACCAAAATCTCTCTTAGTCAATTTAAAAGGCTCTTGCCCCAAGTTTTAAGATATTTCTCAGTGTGCTAAAATTTAGTCATAGTGATATAGGGTATATGATATATGGACCTCCAAATAATATAAGGGAAATAACTCCCAACCTACTAGATGTCCAACACACAGAGTTCATGTTCTCTAAAAATCAAAAAATGAATTCTAGGAACAATGGAGGTTACAAGTAGAAAAAATTTATTGAGAGAAAGATAGCTTTTATCCAAGAGAGACAGAAGGAGGCCCAGAAAGTGGGTTGCCTGGGACCCCACTTCTCAAGGGAATTTTATTGAGCAAAACCATGAGGTGAGGTGGGCATAAGGTGAGACTAACAAGATTACAAGTATAATCACTTATGTAATGTAGATCCAATGAAAAATCACAAGGTGGGTATAAGGTTGGACAAAACTATGGTCAACCAGGCTAGGGATTAGCTCAGTGACACTGTGCCTGCCTCACAAGTGCAAGGTCGTGATTTTGACACCTGGTACAAAAACACACACACACACACACACACACACACACACACACACACACAAAACAAAACAAAACAAAAAAACTATGGTCAATCAATAAGATTACAAGTATAAGCATTTAGGTAATAATTTTTCCTGGAAGGGATACGTTAAGGTTTTGGTCCCCCACTCAGGTGACTGATGTCTATTTAGAATACCAATCACTGGTGATCATCCCTAGGAGAAAAATGTGAGTGTAGTCAGTTCTCTTTGTCTTGAATCCTAGCCTTTAATGTATGTGCCTCTAGCCATTATTGCCTTTTGCACTGACTTTTTCTAAGGGCCCAGCCCTGTCTGACTGCCTATAATATTTTTAATTAACTTAGCTGTCTATAATATTCTCCCCTCTGCAGAAGTACTCCTATCTGCTATGAGGGGGCAAGGGGTGAAGACTGTCTCCCAACTTTCGCTGAAGAGGGTCAGAGTTGTGATTGGCAGTAGAGATACTCCACAGAGGATCAATCTAAAGGCCCTGGATAGACACCAGGCTTTCTCATCTTGGATAGGCATATAGCTTTAAATCTGGAGGAGACAAGGCCAATGGTACAGTTATGAATTCATGGGCCAAATAAGATCAACAAGATTGTTATGAATATAACCAACAAAGGTTTTCAACAAGAAGAACCAGTAATAGCTTCCCACAAAGATGAGAGGGAGAAGGTTCAGGGAATTTTAAAATCTGACATGGCATTAACCTGTCATTTAATATCTTGAACAACCATTGAGATATTAGCAGAAGGATCAGGAATGTAAACACAACATTTGGCTTTTACAGTTACACAAGTAGCCCCCCCATGCTATTGTCAGTAATAGGTCCAACTACATCTTGACTAGATCTAAAATGGTGTCTGATGGGCTCAAAATGGCTTTTCTGCCCCAGCCCCAGCTACAGTTTCATTTTCCCATATAAAACCAATCCCTTCCCCTCCCCTTCCTGTCACACCCAAAATTATACCATCACCCCCCACAGCCAGACCCACCAATTGAAAAATTATACAGTGCTCTCTCTCCTCTGACCACCAGTCCCTGACCTAGTGAATACATATAACCATACATGTGCATTGTGACCGTCGCTACTTTTTGTTTCTGGAGTAGCCCAGTAGACATCTCCTCAGTAAAGGCTGCTACAGGTCACCCGAGTTTCAGCCCATTGTTCTATCAGTTAGACTGTCTAATGTCATCTGCTTTTGGAGGACAGCTTACCTCATTAATTTTACTTTTGTTTAAGAGAGAGAAAACAGCTGTGGTGTCATTTAAGGCCCACTGAATGTAATCAGTTAAGGCCTCGATTTGTTGCATGATATATTTTAACCCTAAGGAATGAATAAAGATAGAAGCCAAATGACAATACCAGTGAAGCACACTTCTAGATCATCGATGTCATAGGTGGGGTAAATTTGCAGGTTTGACAATACTTTGGACCCTCTTGCCTTGTAACCACACAAATCCCAGTGTGCATTTCCCTATCTGTCTAGGATGTAGCAAGGGTCATGCATTAGTTTCATAGAACCAATGAGTGCCACTGGGGGCTTCCCACCTAATTTTAGGACAATTAAACCTGCTTGTTGTAAACCAGTCTTTGGCCTGCAAAGTTATTATGTATATATATTGCTCAGGGGGTGTCTAGCTCAAGTATTTAGTAGAGTTAGCCAATGAGAATAGGAGTGATTTTTCTGTTTCTAACAAAAGGGGGCCTTTTTACTAAGGTGTTTTACAGTGGGGGTTAACTATATACAGTGGACCCTCAAGTTACAGCCAGCCTGGCATATGAAAAAGTTGGAATAATTAGGTAAATGGAAGATTCATCTGTCTCTTGTTATCTATACCGTGTACCCAGGTAAACGTCCAGATCTCAGCTATATTGACTTACGACCACCTTGAGTTACAAGCAGTACTCAGGAACCCATCAATTTCATTTCACAGATACACTATATAATCATCTCATATCTCATTCTCAATTATCGTGGCCTCCATGCACAATGGAGGTAACAGAGCATGACCAGTGCCTGAGAAACACCCTGTATGATTGTTGGTTTTTTTTTTTAAGGCTCATTATTACTCAGTAAGCTCTTAGGAACCCTGGGTATGATTTCTGAGACCAAAATATTTACCACCTCTTGTGCCTTTTATGTTCTACAAGGAAAGGCCTCAACCCAGTTTGTGGAAGTACTACCCAGACCAGTAGATATTGAAGTCCCTTACTCTTCAGCATATGAGTAAAATGGAGCTGCTAGTCTTTCCCAGGGTATTTACCATCTCTCTGTATACCCGGAGGGGCTCTAGTGTGGGTAAGAGGACTGTTCTTTTGGCAGAGCTTACACCCTTTACCTATCTGTTGTATTGTCTGAGAAAGTCCCTTTCCTATGAATAACTTTGAGGCCATCTGCTGAGTCTTGTTTCTCCCCAAGTGAAAGCTTTGATGTAGACTTGGTCATTTTTTATTGACTAGCACCAGGAAGGAGCAATTTATCATCATCTGACTGTAACCATCCTGATGGAAGGAACTGATGCCCATGGAGAGAGAGCCTATTCCCTTTCTGACAGAATATTTGAGTCGAGTATGATCAAGGGGCCCTTCCCAGATCAGGGGGGCCTGAAGAGGACCCTTGCGTAGCTTCTTTTGCAGAAGTGTCAGCCAGTTGATTACCTTGAAATACTTTGTCAGCTCTTTTTTGGTGTCCTCTGTAGTGAATTACTGCCACTTTGGAGGGCATATAGATAGATGATAAAAATTTATCTATCTCTCTATGATACTTTATAGGAGAGCTACTGGATGTCAGATAATTTTTTATATGGCTGCAGGGGCATATAATAGAAGGAAAGCATATCTTGGATCAGTATAAACATTCTGTTAATGTTGTAAAGCCCTGGTCAGAGCTATGACTTTTGCTAGCTGAGCACTAGTCTTGGGCACAAGTGAGGAACTGGTAAGTGTCTGACATAGTCACTACTGTGTACTCTGCCTTTTTTTACCCCATGTTTAAGGAAAGAACTGCCATCACAGAAAAGAGTCAAGTCAGAATCAGGAAATAGAGTGTCTAATAATTCTTCTCTGGCTGCATATGTATGAAGAATTACCTGTTTGCAGTCATGTCTGTCAGTCTCAATTTCCTCCTTTTCTGGTAGAGAGATGGCAGGGTTTCAGGACGAATGTGTCTTTATTTGGATGGTTGTTCCTTTTAGAAGTGGAGCTTGATACTTAAGAAGTTGGTTGCCTGACAGCTATAGGCTCTGTCCGAAGAAAGAAGTCCTGCCACATTGTGAGGTACATATACAAGATATTTGCCTAAAGTCAGCCTGGATGGATGCCTCCAGCACTAAGAGAGTTATTGCAACCACAGCTCTAAGGCAGCCTTGGCTACATCTAACTCTTGACTCAGATGCCCTACAGGCTGTGGAGCAGGTCTCTTATCTTGCATAAACATGTTCAAAGCCATTCCCTACCTTTTATCAACATACAAACTGAAACAGGGTCCTGTCCATAGGCTCAGTGCTAGGGCATTTAGAATCACTTGTTTGGGCTTCTGGGAATGTGGTCTCGGAATTAGGTTCCCAGGTTAAAATATGGGTATCTGTCTTTTGGGCTTCCTTCATAAGCTGATAGAGGGGCTCGCACAATTTTACCATATCCTGCTTTCTAAAGGTGACAAAAGCCTGTGATTCCTAGAAATCCCTTTAGCTGTTTTAAAGTCTTGGGGGAAGGAAAGAATTGGTTTAATTCTTTCTTTCCCCAGTCTTCAGGTGTTCTCAAATATGATAAGGCCCAAATAGTTTACCTCAAACCTGCAAAGTTGTGATTAGATTTAGAAACCTTTTAACTCCTGTCTACTAGAAAATTTAGCAGAGCATGTGTGCCTTGGCTAGAGAACTCTTTTGAGGGGACACCTAACAGTATATCATCTACATATTGCAAGGACCATAACCTGGGAACATTTAAAACACACCAAGTCATGGGAAAGCACATGAGGAAAGCAGATGAGGACTATCTCCGAACCCTCGAGAAAGCACAGTCCATGTCAGTTGAGAGGCTTGATCCTGATGACTCTCAAAGGCAGAAAGAAGCTTGGAATCTACATGTAAAGGAATGCAAAAAAAAAAAAAAAAAGGCATCTTTTAAATCTAACACTGGAACCAAATGGCATCTTTTGGGATCTGTAACAGGAGAATTTATAGGTTAGGTACCACTGGATGGATTGGAACTGTTTCGTTTATTAAACTAAGGTCCTATACAAATTTTCATTCCCCATTGGGCTTTTGTACTACCATGATCAGAGTGTTGTATAGGCTGTTATAAACTTTAAGTAAACCCGGTGCTCTTAAATTATCATTCATAGGCAATAGTTCTTCCTTAATTTCAGTCCTTACAGGGTATTGTCTCTGGTGAGGAAAAATAGTAGAATTTTTGAGATGTAGTTGTACTAGAGTAGTTTTTATCACTCTACCTATCTCATCTTTAGTTGCCTATACTTTGGGATTTATTTCTATCTCTATGAGGGGAAGGTAGCCTACCTGACTCAGGTGTATATATATTATAGTACTTAAGATACACTCCAGGAGAGGAGCTGGACTTTTAGGTGTAATCAAAAAAGAATATATAGTGCTCGCTTCAGCATCACAAATACTAAAATTGGAATGATACAGAGAAGATTAGCACGGCCCCTGCGCAAGGATGACATGCAAGTTCGTGAAGCGTTCCATATTTTTTTAATGTTCATACAGAGATTTATTTAACTGAAATACCGAATAGTTTCTCTGGTGTGAAAAACTATAATAGTACACAGGATCCTAATGAGATAATTAATAATGTGAAATAGGAAGTAAAGGGCCAAAGGTGTAGGGAAAGTGGGAAGGGTGGGGGAAAGGTAATAAGGGAGAGGAAAAAAATACGAGAAACTGAAAAAATGGAAATAAAGTGTTTGTAAATGGGGAGGGGAGGAGGGGGTGAAGGGAGGGCAGGGACAAGGGGAAAAAATGAGAATCAAGACCTATTATGAAAAGGTACAGGATCCCAATAATGAATGTAATTGTACTGTATACCTAGATTGTACCAATAAACTCAATAAAAAGAAAAAAAAGAATGTATAAAAAGAAAAGCATCTCAGTTACAGCCTAAAGGTTGTAAGAAATAGTGAGTTATCTTCTCTGTAGTGATTCCTTTCCCTGAGGTAGGAAGGCTGGAAGGAAGGCCAGGGTTGAAAAGAAGGACAGAGAGACAGGTACCAGTGTCAAGCAACAGGCTGGTTTCTTTCCCTTCTATAGTCATGATTACACAGGGATCCTCCCTGGAGATGAGAGTCCAGCCAGGGGGAGAAGGCAGAGAGTGCCCCAGGGCCCTTTAGTCTTGTTAGGCCAGTTGGAGAGACACGTCCGAGATCTCCAGCCTCTACCTCAGAGGGAAGTCTGACTTTTAGTGGTCATCTCTGCAATCAGGACATCGTCCATGGGCCTCTTGATGCAGTCTGTCTTAAGATGGCCTGGCTTTTTGTAGTGGTAGCAGGAGAGTTTAGTAGTCATTGAGCTCTTTCTGGAGACTCAAGAATCAGGCTTAAAGTTTATTTATTTTAAGGTCATGATTAAAGCAGCCACTTGTTGTTGGTGTCTTTAGTTTGTTTTCCTTGGCCTCTTCCTGGTGTCAATTATAAAATTCTGAGGAGGCAATTCTAACCAATGAATCCAGTGAGCTATCTGGAGCAAAAGCCATCTTTTGCAACTTTTGCCTTTTTAATGTCTGAGGCTGAGTATCCTTCTATCAAATCAGGAGCTAGGAATATAAATTTTACCAATGACCCCTTTAAAAACTCTAAGAAGGTAGAGGGGTTCTCATTTTTCTCCTGCTAAATAGCAGACAATTTAAAATGATAGAAGTGCTTAGTTCTTGTCTTTTTCAGACCTTTAAGCATACATGTCTGAAGATGCCTCATATTCTAATCTCTCATCTGGCTGTTAGGCCAGTAGGGGTCTTGGGTATGGACTGTTTCATCTCTAATAGGCACTGGTTGTTCCCTTGGCTATCTCCCAGCCTTCTAAAATTAACAATATGGCATTCATCTCTAAATATAGTCAAAGCTTGTACTGCTGCTTGTCTCTCATTAGAAGTGAATGTTTGATTTAAGAGTGACATTGGGCTAGGGATGTAGTTCAGCAGTGCTGTAGCTGCATGGTAAATGCAAGATCCTGAGTTCAATCCCCAGTACCAAAAAAAGAAAAAAAAGTAATATTACATCTTTCCAGTCTAGTTCATAGGTCTGAGTAAGTCTTCTAAGTCTGAGTAAGTCTTCAATGTACTTATCAGGGCCATCTGAAAACCTTTTTAGATCTTGTTTGATCTGTTTTAGGTCACCAAGGGAAAAGGACACATGAATGTGGGTAATTTTTAACATGCCAAAAAGGACACATGAATGTGGGTAGTTCTAAACATTCCAAAAAGGACACATGAATGTGGGTAGTTCTAAACATTCCACTTACTTTCTGTAAGTGATATTGTCCTTGAGGAGTTTGAACAAAACCAGGTAAGGATGGATACAGCCCTGTAGAGGCTTTTGTTATGGCTGACCTAGAAGCCCCAACCTCAGAACGCAAAGCGCAAGTACGAGGAGCCTCAGACTTAGCAATTGTTGGTAAGGCTTTGGTTAAAGTTGCCTTGGAAACTTTGTCCTTCCATTCCAAAGCTCGAGGAAGAGTAGCTTCAGGCTCAGTGACAGTGCATGCTTAAGGGCCAGAGGTGTCTGGTTTTCTTGTGGCTAACATTTATATTTTGAACACAAATAAGGATTATTTCTTAATACAAAGAAAGTCTGAATGTAAGGCAATTTTGACTATTTTCCCTCTTTCTTACAGTATGACTGTAGTTGTGAAATAGTATAATCAAAACTTTCCTCTGCATCTCATTCTTGCTCTAGGGATAAGCAGGCCATGCTCAAGTGCAAAAAACATTAAACTGTACTTTCTCAATACACAGGTTCAAACACTATTTAGTGCATAAAAATTTATTTTAAAGGAGTAAGTGGTTTTGACATTGAGTAACCCATATAAAACAAGAGAAAAAAATTGGCATTCCTTTTAATTTATACTTGATTTCTATATCCACAAGGCATCCCCAAGGTAACTCAGCTCCAGACCTGATGGCTACCATCTGGAGAGCAACCAGAAGATAGGGTGGCTCTGGACTAGATATCATCCTTTACTGGCATGCAACCCTATCTTCCCTGGAAATTCATGTGTTTATTCTAGCAGGTGTTTCTAGAAGTAGTGGTTACAATAGATTTTAGCCATAACAACCATGTTTTAAAAAGGAAGCATTGCTGGCAAAAGCAATAATCAAGAGATTTAAAACATTTTTAAAATTCTTTTAAAGAGAATGAGAAAATATAAAGAGCAACTTGGAAATAGTTGGAGTGCTTCTCAGCCTGTAAAAAAAGATCACCTCTAAAGGTAGATAGAGTTAGGTAAAATGGTTGGAGGCCATTGGGCCTGGGCTCTAGGGAGGAGATGCCTCTAAGACATTCCTGTTATCTACCTAATCACCTAGGCAACCTTCCTTAGTGGCAAATCAAAGTCTAACCTAAAACATTTGTTTCTGAAGCTCACAGTTTAATCGTATACTCATCACCTAGCAACCACAATTCACATTTTAATAAAGTACATTTATCAGTTTTCTATATGTACATGAAAGAAGAGAAAAGCTAAAAGTCTCTTTTTTACTCTTAGCATATATAAAGCACAAGTATAAGTCACTAGCTGATTACTCTTCTCCATGAAAGGCAAAGAGTTGTTTCAAGCTGCCTCAGCCTGACTTCCTGGAAGGAGGTGTGGTCTGACTAAAAGGTGGTTCTAAAGTTATCTCCCAGTGAGTTGGAGAAAAGTTTAGGGGAAGTTCCTGGCTTACTAGCAGAGAGAAAGCTTAAGCTGTCTAAAACCCAAAAATTATAACATAGCATTTTATAAGTTTACAGTAAAAGTTTCAAAGTCTACAACTTATTAGCAAAAGTATTTTCCCTCCCCTACACACATAAATGATAAAAACCAGACCAAAGAGGGGGTGGGATGTTAGAAATTATTTCCCCTATGTTTGGCATTAGTAATGCTCATTTTCTAAGCAATCAATTTAAAAGTTTTTTGTTGTTGAATAAAGGCAAAGGTTGGGACAATTAAGGGATTTTTTTTTCTAGAATCTTACATGCCTTTAAAAAGGAAAAATTATGAAATGGCAAGGAAATATCAGAAAGGAGATCAGCAAAAGTTTTTTCATGTTCAAGTGAGGTATTGAGACAATTTTCTCATGAGTCTTCAGTCTCAGCCTGGAAAGGTAAGAATGAGGAATCTCATAGAGCTAAGATTCTGTCCTCACCAGTGAAAGATCAGACCAGAAAGGAAACTGAGGCAGAACAGGTGCAACATTTTCTCTTGTGAAAGACTGAGCCAGAATGTCTCAGTGAAACCTATGCCCAAGTCTTAAGAATAGCTGCTGCTATCCCATGTTTTATTAACAGGCATATATGTTTCTTAAATATAAAATAGATTTCATTTAAAACCCACTTTACAGAATTTTATATTAAAGTCCTCTATGGGGCCCTCTACCACTACTTTTTCCTAGCACTGTTGTCTAACAAGTGAAACAGGTCAAGTCTAGAACAACAATAAATTCAGCAACTAAGTCCAAATGCAACATTTATCAAACAAGAATAAAATGTAAAATGTTACTGTCTTTGATGAGACACATCTTCCTAAGTTTTCAACTTAGATTTACCATCATTTTAACGAAAGACAATGTATCATAAGAAATGAGGGCCAAAAAATTAACAAAACATAAAAATTTAAAGCATGTGCAATTGACACAAAATTTAAGACATAAGGCATACAATTCAAGACCATTTTGATAACCTAAGCAAGTCACAATGTAGAATCTATAAAACAAATGTAAACTCTTACCTCCACCCAATTATCTTGGTGGGACCTCCAAATGATACAGGGTGTTATGAGATATGGACCTCCAAATAATATAAGGGAAATATTATATTTCCCAACCTGATAGATGTCCAACACACAGAGTTTGTGTTCTCTAAAATTGAAGAATGAATTCTAGGAACAACAGAGGTTAAGAGTAGGAAAAATTGCCTGGCGTGGTGGTGCATGCCTGTAATCCCAGCACTGGGGAGGCTGAGGCAGGAGGATTGCTTTGAGTTTGAGACCAGCCTAGGATACATAGTGAGTTCCAAGTCATTTTCAACTACATAGTGAGACTCTGTCTCAAAAAAAAAAGAGACAGAGAGTAGGAAAAATTTATTGAGAGAAAGATAGTTTCTGTCTAAGAGACAGAAGGGGGCCCCAAAAGCAGGTTTCCTGGGATCCCACTTGTTAAGGGAGTTTTATAGAGCAAAACCACGAGGTGAAGTGGGTATAAAGGGGGACAAAACTGTAGTCAACCAATAAGATAACAAATATAAGCACTTAGGTAATAATGATCCAATGGAAAAATCACAAGGTGGGTGTAAGGTGGGATAAAAATATGATCAACCTATAAGATTACAAATATAGTTGCTTAGGTAATATTGATTAAACAGAGATCAAATGAGGAAGCAAGTCACCTAGCAAGCATAATGAACAAATGGAATGAACAAAGACCTTTCCTGGAAGGGATGGTTTAAGGTTTTGGTCCCCCACCCGTGTGATTGATGCCTATTTAGAGTATCAGTCACACTGTTCATTCCTGGGGGAAGTATGTCGGTGTAGCCAATTATCTTTCTCTGGAAGCCTAGCCTTCAATTCATTTGCCTCCAGCCACAATTGTCTTCTGCACTAATTCTCTTGAGGGCCCAGCCCTGTCTGACTGCCTATAATATTTTTAATTGAATTATCTGTCTACAATAATAGCTAGTCAGAAATTTACACATCTTATCTTGACTCTATTGTTCGATGCCTCTAGAATGGAAAAAGAAAACCAGTTTAGGAACAATACTACCTACCCAGAACAACACAAAGGCAAGCCATCTGTAGTCAAATTTTTCCATTTCTTTAGTTGAAGAATGGAGGTGGCAGACACAAATCAGTTTACAAAAACAAAAGTCCTGACAAGTATTTTGAAATACAAATTTAGAATGAATCAAGGATTGTTAACAAAATGAGGTGAAATTTAAACTCCAATATGAGATATTCACCAACTTTATCCACATAGCTATATGGTCATTGGGTACAGAAAGCTCTCCCTGTACTTAGCACTAATTCAGAGAAAAGCAAGGAAAGCGGCTGTCACGGTTTGTCCCCCCAGAGACCCTTCACAGGGTCACTTCAATGCTATGTGGCGGAGGAAGATGTGGAAGGTAAAGATAGCCAAGGGACATAGGCGTGTTAGGGCCTTTAGATTGACTAAAAACAGCTGCTGGTGGGACTCTCTCCTTGAAGTCTGGAATATGTTAAACCCCTGAATAGGTGTGTGGTAGTGGTGTATGCACAGTAGCACAAGAGTTGAGATTAGTGGGGTAAAAGAGAAAAGGCAAGGAAGTGAGAAGTGCAAATTAAGCTAGGAAAGAGTGTAGCAGCCGAAACAAATTCCAAATGCTTTATGAGAGGATTGGTTTTAATTGATATTATGTAAAGAAGTATTGTGATGTTGCCCAGAGAGAGATT
>NW_022900923.1:39771195-39775965 GCF_012274545.1 Fukomys damarensis
GCGCCTGCTAGTGGTGAAGAGCTGTTCTGCCGGAGATCCTGGGGCAGGGCCGGGGGCGGAGCGTCCGCTTCCACTTAGGAAGAGCTGGAGCCCCCAGAGGAAGGGCCGGCGGCTGGCAGGAAGTGGTACGCTTGCTGCCCAGGAGCCTTCATGGCAGGCTGACCATTTTTTATGAGTGGGTGAGGGAGAACTGAATAGGAAATGCATTTAATGTGCTGCGTTCTGGATAGGCCTGTATTTAAGTAGGTTAAGTTTAGATATAGCTGGGGGTTTTCAGAGTTTTACGTTGTTAAAGCTAATTTTCTAAAGTATAGGAAAGCGGGCCGGGGATTTGGCTCAGGAGTTCCACCACCTGCCTCGCAATCCCCGGTACCAAAAAATAAAGAAAAGAAAGAGTAGGAAAGCACAGACACTGGTAGAGCTAAGACCCACATATCCACACCTGAGATTTCACATCGAAATCTGTTCCCTTTGTTTTTGCTTCGCTGACCCATGCAAACCCACCAATGTAGTTATACCACACATCCATCCATTTTCATGCCTAAAAAAATTAATAGTACTTCCCCTAGATGAGCATACTTATCAAGATACAAACTTTAGCAGTTGCCATAATGTTTTGTTAGTCGGTTTTTAAAATGAAGATCTAATCAAGGGCCAGGCATTTTACTTATTTCTCTCTTAATTTGCATGTGAAACCCTCTACCCCATCTTTGTTTTACAGATTAAACCCACAGCCTTCACACTGAGCCATTTTTATTTTTATTTTAAGCCCTTTTTATTTTTTCTTTTGAGACAGAGTCTTGTTACATTGCCCAGGCCGGGCTCACACTTGTGACCCTCCTGCCTCAGCCGCTCCGAGTTCTGAGATTATAGGTGACCACTATGCCCATTTCCCCCTATTTCTGGGCAGTGACTTTGTCCCATAGAATGTCCCACGTCTGGATTTGTCTGTTTCCTTGCAGTTGTGGTCTTCTCTCTCTCTCTCTGTTTCTTAAAGTGGGCAAACGCCAAATACCCAGTGACTGCGATTCCCAGTCACAGTGTCCGGGGCAGACCCCTCGCAGGACGTGCTGAGCACCGCTCAGACTGCTGTGTTTCTTCTTAGGTTGGCATCAATTACCAGCCCCCCACCGTGGTGCCCGGGGGTGACCTCGCCCCAGTGCAGCGCGCCGTCTGCATGCTCAGCAACACCACAGCCATTGTCGAGGCCTGGTGTCGCCTCAACCACAAGTTTGACCTGATGTTTGCCAAGCGGGCGTTTGTGCACTGGTACGTGGGCGAGGGCATGGAGGAAGCGGACTTCTTCGAGGCCCGCGAAAACCTTGCTGCCCTGGAGAAAGATTATGAAGATGTGGCCGCGGACTATGTGGAAGAGGAGGATGGGAGCGAGGACTACTAGGTGGCCTTGGCACTCAGTGCCTGATCTTTCACGCCCCAGTTTTGTCCCTTCTTCCATGTTTCCACAGTCCCCTGAGAACACACGTGTGTCACAAATACTGTGGCATTCTGTCCAGGCGCTGGCCTTCTCAGCCCCTGTGCAGTCGTCCTCAGTGGGGCGGACTGGCCTCGGGGACCCGGCGGCCTCAGGGACCCAGTGGCCTAGGGGACCCGGCGGCAGGGTCTGAGGCCTGGGGCCATATCCGCCTGTGAGCCCACACCTAACGCCTGTGCTGTGCTGTGCTGTGCTGTGGTCACTTCCTGTGGGGCCCCGCGGGCCCCCTGTGCCCAGCCCACCCCAAGGAAGGCTAAACCTGCTACAGGGGCCCTGACGGTTCTCTGCCCCAGCATTTGGGGGCAGAAACTGCTCCTTTCCAACGTCTGCAGGAAATGAAGCCGCGGTACCCTGGTCTCTCTCCTCTGGCCATCGGAGGGCAGTAGAGGCTGAGCCTCAGTCCAGCCTGCAGCAGCCATCTTACAGGTCGGGGCTCTGCCCGATGCCTGCTGAAGGGGTAGTGGCCAGGAGACAGGGCCCCTAAAAACAGGCAGCCTTACATGCGGGCTTATCCACCGTGTGGGAAATATTTAAAGTGCCTACGTGCCCTTTGGGCAAGAAAATGTGTACCTTTATTCTCCAAGGAGTCCCTAATGAGGAAATTGGAACCGCTCATCTTGGGACCAGCGAATGGGGGCGAATGTGGTCTTTGGACGTCAGTGCAGGGGTGAAGCGCTGGCCAGAGACCCCTTCCAGCACAGCCGGACATAAGGCGCTTTCTCTTTAATAATGACGTGGCAGGTGTCCTGTGCCAGGAAGCGGGCGACCTGAGCTCTGAAAAGGTGGGGAATCTGCAGGGACTGGCTGTGCTCCTGTCGGGGTGACCGCCAGAAGGGTCCCCACCCCGTACTCTGGCCTGGATGTACCACTGAGATTTGGACACTCATTCTAGCGTGTGATTCAGGACACGGATCTGCTTTTTCCTCTTCCCGAGATCCAGTGAGTCTTGAGGCTCCCTCAGAATGTCACCTGTGGCCTTGCTTTGGTTCCAGAGACTGATTGCTAGCAGCACTCTGGAGACTGAGTCCTTCCATCTGCAAGCCCTGCCTGATACCGTGAGGAGTTGGCGGATAGGATGGGGCCCCGAGCCAGAGCCACAGACTTCACCCCGAGTGTAGAGGAGCACGTGTCGGAGAGGGGTCGTGGCCCTGTGTGATTGGCCTTCCCAGGTGGTGTGTCTCTGTCCATTTTCCTTTTTCAGTTTTTATTTTTTGTGGTCCTCAGGATTGAACCTCAGGCTTTTGCCCTGAGCAACATCCCCAGTCTTTTCTGTTTTTATTTTGAGACCTTTTGATAATTTGCCTGGGCTGGCCTTGAACTTGTGGTCATCCTGCCTTAGCCTCCCACATTTTGGGATTACACGTACCACTGTGCCTATTTTTTCCATTTTTCCATCTTCCCCGTGACTATAGTTCTGAGTATAGAAGCCTGACAATCTCCTACCTGGCTTTTATTCCATTTTCTCTCAGTCTTTATAGTCCCTCAAAGACAAGATTGTTTTCATTTGTCTTGATTCTCCAATAGTCCAGCCCTTACACTGGTGCTTATTTTCCTCATTTCTGCCCCACCCACCCCACCTTTGTTCTTAGCAACATAGGTCTCCCCTACTTACATTTTAGGATCTCCTTACCTCTCTGTCTCTCCCTCCCTCCCCTCCTGATGGACCAGCTCCTGCTTCCTCTCCTACTTGAAGGGCTGGGACTAGATGAGGAATGAGGTAGAGAAGGAAAGAACAGAGGTTAGACAGACCTGCCCTAGGAAGGTGCCTATTAAATGACACGGATCTGTTCAAATGCTCAGCCAGTGTCTAAACCCAGAGCCCGGAGAGTTGATGTTTCTTTCCTTCTTTCCCCTGCTTTTACTCACTTGAGCATGTGGATTTATATCTACTGCACCCCCACAACTATAGCATAATCAGCACTGAAAATCACAGGCCAAAAATGCCAGCCCCAGTCGGCCTATCATTGCTTTACCTGCCTTACAGAGTAGCTACCACGGAGCAAGAGAATACTGATGGGTGCGAGGCAAGGATAGGCTGCCCTGGCTGGTATTTTTTGCTGTTTGTTTTTTGAGACAGGATCTCCCAACGTAGTGCAGGCTGGCCTTGAACTCACTATGTAGCCCCAGCTGGCTTCAAATCCTCCTGCCTCAGCCTCCCACGTGTTAGGGTTACAGGTGTGTGCGACCATACCCAGCTGGGGCTGGAATTTTTGATCTCTAGTTTTCAAGGCTGATGATTTTCTGGCTAGGCAATTCTTCCCCTACTACCCTAGACCACGAGAGACCACCCCTCCCTGCCCCAGTGGCCCAGGAAGCAGGAAGATGTCCACTGAGGGCTGGGCATCTGCTCCTGCAGCCTTGTGATAGATACAGATGACATCAGTTACCAGTAGGGCAGCGAGCATTTGGATCAGCTGGTGGCCCTGTCTCCTCTCATGGCCCGCAGGTGGAACAGAGCGCAGGTCACCTTCTCCTCTTCCCTTCCTTTAGTACCCATGAAATACACAGGAACAGCCTTTGTCAAATCAGTGCCCGGTCTTGGTCCCTCCCACCCCCTGCAATGCAGTGCACAGGGCCGAGTGCCAGGGAGAGTTTTGCCTGGGTTCCTTACAAATTCGAGCTTTAACAGGGTGAGCCTGGAGAAGACACATTCTTGCCTCTGGAGTTATGATCTGAAGTTACTGTCCTTGGACTCTTATTGAGCTTTCTATTTGCAGTATAAGCACAAAGGAAGTTCTTCTCTCTGGAAGATTCTTCTGTCTGGAGCCGGCACAAATGGGCTGTAGCCCTGGCCGGAGTGGATCTAACCCTAGATCACCCTCCAGTTTGTAGCTGCCCAGGGGCCCTGGAGCCCATGGAACTTGGTTCCATGGAATCTCTGGAGGGCAGGATGGCTGTTCTGATGGTGACTTGGGAGGAAAGGCTGGGGGGCTTCACTTGGATGAGAGAGAAGACTAGAGCCTTCTCCAGAGTTCCTGACCCAGAGTGGAAAGTGAATGACTCTTCTGTCCAGGAATATAGAGATAGGCCAGGAGACTTGTCTGTTTCTTTTTCTCCGTGGTGCACACTTTCACTCAGCTTTGCCTGTTTGTCAGACTGGTTCCCCACCTGCACCTGAGCTGTGCCTGAGATGCAGAGTCTTAGACTTGACTGCTTTGGCAGAATAAACTTGTTTGCCATTGATGTATCTTTATTGCTGTACTGCCTGAGAACTATTAGTGTGTGAACTTTCTGTCACCACTACAAAATATCTAAGATAAATTGTAAAAAAAAAAAAA
>NW_022900923.1:39776000-39807227 GCF_012274545.1 Fukomys damarensis
AAAAAAAAAAAAAAAAAAAAAAAAAAAAAAAAAATTAGGGCCTCGTGCAGTAGCACACATCCATAACACCAGCTACTTGGAGAGGCAGGAAGATTGGAAGTTTGAGTTCATCCTGGGTCGTGTGTTGGGAACCTGTATCCAAATAAAGGGAAGAGGTGGTAGTTCAGTGCTAGTGCTCCAGCCCATCAGGCATATGGCCCTGGACTCAACCTTTTTGCTCAGCTTCTGAGTTTCCACGATCTGTTGGGCTGTGTCAAGGCGGGTGGCAGAGCTCAACTGCTCACCTCATGGCCAGGAAGCAGAAAGAGAGAAGGCTGCATCACTAATAACCTAAGGACTTCTCCCAAGGCTCCACGTCACAAAGTTTCCACCACTTCTTCAGCACTATCCTGGGCACCAAGCCCAGGGGCCGCGGGGAGAGATTCTTCGGGTCTGACTTCCTTCAAGAAGACCTCCGCTGTCCTTCCTACTTATTATCTGCCCCATATCTCCACCTTCAGAATGTCCCAGGGCCTCCAGTTCCTCAGCCCTTTGGAGATTCTGTGACCTGAATCATCCTGCTCCTTGCAGGCATTCAGTCTTGTGCAGTAGAACTCCTGCTGGCCAGAAGAACCTGACTGCGGTCCATCTTTCTAGCTGCTGTCTTCCTTAAAGAGGAGCGGAATCAGGATGAGATGTATGCACAGGGTGACTTGAAGGCACAGAATCCCCAGCTCAGCCAGGGGAGTCTTTTGGGAGGACTGGCTCTTGAGCCACACACTGGAGATGGGTTGAAATACAGGGCAGGGAATTCAAGGCAGAGGTTGGTCTGGGGGAAAAGCATGCAAAACATGAGCACAGCATTTTCAGGTGACTTTGAGTAGTTTATAGCTGAAACGAGAAGGAAAGAGAACCTAGAGAGAGAGGTACAGTGCTGAATATTCTTGGTTTTGAGATGTTTTCAAATAACTACCATGTGCTATGGGTTACTCTGGATGCTAGATACCCAATGGAAATCCAATGAACTTGAACTTTTTAAAAAATACCCTATAGCAATGATGGCAAACATTTCAGAGCTTTCAGGGATACAGCTCTCTGTGGCATGCATGCTGTAGGTTTGACACCACTGCCCTACAGTGTGCTTTTCCAACAAGGTCCCACATACTGCCAGCGGTAGCAGAGAATACAGTGACAATCTGTGTTGTAGGGCAGTGGTTCTTTTATTTTCATAAAGCATTGCCATAGTTATTAGCATATGCTTGTAATGCTTAATAATTATATTTACTTGGGGAATTGGTACATATACATGTCACGTCTTGTTAAAATTTTTATTTATTAGTACATGTCTGCAATGCTTGAAGTTTCTATTCATCTTAAGGATGAGGTGCTTGTGTAACACATCTTGATTCTTTTTTGTTCCCCTTCCCTCCCCACCCACTTTCCTCCATCTGTCTCTAGATCCCCTTTCCCTGGATTTATTATTACTAAGTGCATGTTTTCCAGGTGTATCCATTTTCCTACAAGTGTCTCAAAGGTATCCTTTATAGCTAAGTAGTATTCTACTATGTATAGATACCACATTTTCTTTTTCTGCTTGTTGAAAGACAGCCTGCTTCTAGGATTCAGCAGTTTTGTACTGATAGATACCTTGGTATGCATCTATTGCTGTAACATGATATATTTAGCTCTTTTGGGAAGACATCTAGAGAGGCAATAGCTGTGTCAAATGGAGTTTCTAATTGTAGTTTTTTGAGAAATCACTATACTACTTCCATAAGGGTTGTACTAGTTTGCATTCCCATCAACAATATCCAAGGATTCCTTTTTCACCACAGCCACACCACACCACTATTTATTTGAATTCTTGATTGTCACACTTTCTGTTGTAAGATGAAATTGTAGTGTTATTTTAATTTGCACTTCTTTAATGTCATATCAGTGTATAAAGGTCTATAAGGCAGGCCTACAATGGCTGCCTGCAGAGTCAGGTGTGGAAAAGTGCACAAGGGGCTGTCCACACACTGGCTATTGGGAGAATCCCATCCAAAGTCAAAGGCCTGGAGGGCACTGTAGAGTTCCATGTGAGTCTGTATCAGGAGGACGAAGGGTCTGTGCGAAAAGCCAAGAGATGACATCCAAGGCGAAGGTGAAGAGGAGCTCCATCCTCTGAAGAAACAAAACCAAACTTTCTCTCTTCAATTTCCTTTTATTCCATTCAGGCTACAAGCCTGTTGGTTGGTGTCCTTCACACCTGGGCTGGCTCTTCTGCTTCAGTAAATCTCTTCAGCCACACTCAGAGCTATACTGATCAAATTAATCAGCTGTTTCTTATTCAAATTGACACAGTAGTTAACTATCACAGCCAGAGAGTCTGAATGTTTTTACACATGTTTATTGGCCACTTGTACTTCTTTTGAGAAGAGTCTGTTCATTTCACTTGCCCGTTTTTTTTGCCTGGGCCTTTTATTTTGGGTCGACTAATTTTTTCATACATTTTATGTTTCATATTTTTATATATACTAGATATTAGACCTCTGCCTGAAGACTAGTTGGCAAAATTTTTTCCCCATTCTGTAGGCTGTCTCTTCATTCTGCTGATTGTTTCTTTTGTTGTCCAGAAGCTTTTTGATTTGACATCCCATTTGTTGATTCTTGCTTTGGTTTTTTGTGCAATTAGAGTTCTGTTCAGAAAACCTTTGCCTACACCTATGACTTCAAAGTATTTTATCTTCTAGTAGGTTTATTGTTTCCATTTTAATGTTTAGATCTTTGATCCATCTTGATTTTAATTTATTACCTAATGAGAGATATGGATCCAGTGTCAATATTCTGCATACAAAGTAACCTATTTGCCCACCACCATTTGTTAAATAGGCTATCTTTCCTCCAGCATATTGTTTTTGGTCCCTTTATTATTTATTTAAGCAACAATTGTAGACTAGTATTGGTCTATTTTGGAGAAAGTTCTGTGTGCTGCAGTGAAGAATGGGCAGTCTGTTGTAGTCAAGTAGAATACTCTGTAGATCAAGACCATATGTTTAAGGGTATATTTCAGCTCTAATTTTTTTTATTCTTTATTTATTTGATCTATTTCTGCAAGAAGTGGGGTTCTTGATTCTGACTGCATATTATACAGAAGTAAGAAGCCTTTCTTTTGTTTAGCAGGGTGTAGTTTTGCTTTGTTCCCCAAGCTGGCCTTGCATTTGAGATCCTCCAGCCTCAGTCTCTCAAGTGACTGGGATTACAGGCACACACTACTGTGCCAGCTTAGGTAGGGACTTTTAACAAATACTAATTCCTGGGTCTATGCTGGAGCTGCCATACAGTTGCCTTAGGGTGGGTCCAAAGTTTTTCTATTTAATTTTCCTAAATGAAGCAGATGTGAGCTGAGTTGAGAATGATTGCCCTAGGGATCCTTGCCAGTTGTGAAAATGGAAGGTGGTCAGACAGGGTTGGTACATACTTAAATAGAATTGTTCCTCAATCAAAAGATTAAGACCTAAGCAAAATACAGGTTTTTTTAAAAATGAAGAAAAAATTTGTTCCTTAATTTCCTGAACTTAAGAAATTTTGAAATCATCTTTCTAAGTTACTGTGTTTTACACATTTTATAATTGCTTCTTTTTCAATTTTTATTTTTGTTATAGCTATTTGCCATATAGAATGATTGCATTTATGATGGAAATTTATTATATGCACCTGACACATCTTAATTCTTTTTCTTTTTTCCCCTATTCCTTTCCCCTCCCTTCAACGCTTTTTGTCAGTATCATATTGAGGATTTTTGTGTCTGTGCTCACAAGACGGGCCTATGGTTTTTGGTTGGATCATTCTCTGGTTTTAGTAGCAGGGTAATTCTTGCTTGCAGGAATTACTTTGGGAGTATTGCTTTCCTTTCAATTTCATTAAAAAGTTTAAGAAGCAGTGGCATTAGGTCTTCTGTGCAGCTGAGATGACTATGCATTCTGATGTGGGGTGGAACACTCTATAGACATCTACTAAGTCTATTCAGAACTTTGGTTCAGTTCTGATATTTCTTTGTGGATATTGAGATCCATTACAATTGTATGTGTTTATTTGATTTTTCATGTCTGTTAATATTTGTTTTATATAGCTGGGTGCACTAGTATTTGGTGGGTATATACTTATGATTATTATCTCTTCCTTTTGGATTATTCCTGTGACAAGGATGTAGTGACCTTCTTTGTCTCTTAATCCATCTTGACTTGAAATCCACTTTGCCTGCAAATAGAATAACTAGCTGTGCTTTTTTCTATGTTCCTGTCATATGGAGTATTGTTTTCCATCCTTTGACTTTCAGTCTATGACTTTCTTTTTAAATTAAATGTGTTTCTTGTATGCAGCATATTGTTGGATCTTGCTTCTTGATCCATTCTGTCAGTCTTTTTCTTTGGTGAATTGAGACCATTTAAATTGATGGTTATAACTGATATGTATTGACTTATTCTTATCATGTTATCTTCCTCTTGTTGGTTTCCCCTTTTGCCCCTTTGTTTAATTACTTGTCTTGCCTGGTAGATTCAAGACCAAGCTACGTGAGGCAAATGTTGGGGACCAGACCACATGAATTAGGTCTTACAGTCTTGAGGCTGGTGTGACTTGCTTTAGGAATAGGGAAATATGTGTGGAAGGCTGCGTGTTTCCTGGATGAGTGGTGAAAGTGCATAATCATGGTGTTCCTAAGGCAAGATAATATCTGCTGAGGACAATGGAAAAAATGCAGGCATCTAGCTATGGGGAAGGACTTAATCCACATTAACTTGTTCCATTTGAGGATTAATTTGTTCCTCATTTTTTATTTTTATTGCCCCATTACTTCAGTTGCTTTTCCAGGAAAAGTACACTACCTCTCCCCCTGCACTTGCTGGCTAAAAAAAAAAAAAAAAAAAGATCAACCATAGAGTTTATTGACCTTGTCCACTAGAGGCAGGTTTCCTCCCAGTCTCCCTTTTACCTTCAATACCTGTCTCTTTATTCCCTGTGGTTCCCCCTACAAGTATCCAATGGTCTGGTCTGGCCCTGGCAGATTCATTCTTTTGGGGTTCATGGAATTGTAGTTCTCACTATATCTTTCTAGAAGGTCCTTCAAAACATTTTGGAGTGGTGGTTTGGTGGTCATGAATTTCTTGAGGTGTTCTTTGTTATGGAAAAATCTTATTTCTTCATCAATTTTGAAAGATAGTTTTGTGGGGTACATCAATCTGGGTTGGAGGTTTTTAATTTTTTATGGATTGAAATACTTTACTCCAAGCTCTCTGTGAGTTGAGGGCTTGTGTTGAGAAATCTGTGATTCTGATGGCTTTTCCCTTATATGTGATTTGTTTCTTTTCTTTAACAGTTTTTACTATTCTGTTCTTGTGTTGAATTTCTGGAATCGTGACTATTATATGCCTTGGTGTAGAGGGTTTTTTGTTGTTTGTTTGTTTGTTTGATGATGGCTAACTGGAGTTCTACATGCCTCGCTTATCTGTATGTCAAATTATTTTTCCCTGCTTAGGAAATTTTCTGCCATTACTTCTGTGAACAGATTTTAAAAATATGTGTATCATTTGTGTTATCTCTTGCTTTTTCATTGACTCTGATTGGTCTTATGTTATTGTTCTTTGCACCATCTAGCAGCTGTTGGATTGACTTTTTATGGTCCTTTGTTGTTTTTAAGAAATTGTTCTTTTCATGATTGCTAACCACAATTTTGTCTTCTGTATCTGATATTCTATGTTCACATTGGCTCATTCTACTGCATATACTTTCTGTGCAATTCTCAATCTCCCAGATATCTGTTTGAGTCTGTCCCATGGATTCAAATCTTTCCTATGTTGGATGATCATGGTTTTCATCAATTTGCTAAGATCCTTTTTTTTTTTTAAATTTGTATCTGCTCTAGAGTCACTATGTCTTTCATTATGGTCATCATCTCTGTAGTTAACTGAAAAATTATTTCTGATTTGATTTCTTCTAGAACCTCATTCATCTGTTTTGTTACTTCTGCTGTTACCACTTCAGAGAGTCCAAGTGGGTGGATTTTGGATTGTTCAACCTCATTTCCCACTGGGTTTGCCTTTGATACACTGAAAGTCTGGAATTGTATCTTGCTTAAATGTCTTCTCATTTTCTTTCTTTCTTTTTAGTTTAATTCCTGGGTTTATGCTTATAAATTGCTCTGGCAAGTACCTTTATCGATAGAAGTAGAACTCTTAGGCAATCACTACATCTCAGAGATGTCTTCCAGGTGTAGCTGGCTTTTGAATTTTGAGTCTGTTGCAAGATCCTACCTCTTCAATTTGTTCAGGAGGAGAAGTTGCTGCCTATTTGACCTAGCCCCTGGTTCTTCTGCATGGGCCCATAGTATGGTGTATGATTGTTAGGCAATCTCAGTCTTGGCGTACCAGGAATAACTGATAAGAACAATTATATCACCTTGGCTAATGTAATATGATCAGCAATAGTAATGGCACCAAATAAAGCCTAGTAAATGACAAACTGTGGTAACTACTAATTTGCCATGTTTAACTGTATGAAGTAATTTGTGGTTATATAACAAAATCTAAAACAAATCAGAAAATCAGTTTCAGGAAATATGCCTTCAATATGGTGATTTTACTTTGGGGGGAGAAAATTTAAAGGAGGTTAGGAGGGAAAATAGAAGAAGAAGAAGAGATTAGAAGCAAGTCTGGAGGACAAAGGAAGATTATGTGAACTTTGGGAAACTAGTGAAGAAGATAGGAGGGAAAGAGAGACAGAAAAAATAACCACAAGAACAGAACAGAACAACAAAAATCAAAACAAGAAAGTGTTTACACTCATATAAAAAGAACAAACGAAAAAAAACCCAAAAACAAAAGAATAAAGGAATAAAAAAAAGCAGAAAAAAAATGTACACTTCAGGGCATATGTCTGCTGTCACTGGTAGACAGAGTAGGCAAACAGAACCCAGATCCATGTTGATTAATCCCAGAAAGCCACTTGTAGATTTACAGTAGAGTAGTGTGTAATCCCAGCAGGCCTGAACCTTTAGTTCCACTGAAGCTCGGGTTGGTTGGATTCTGGCTGTGAGACTGGAACCTGATATGTTCAGTCTGCAGCACTTGTGTGACTCCTGCTGGCTTGAACTTGACTCCTTGATCTCCTGCTGACTTGAACTTGGTTCCACCTCACCCTTACACTGGAAGCCACTAGATAGAGCCAGCCTCAGCTTCTCTGAGTTCAGACAGAGTTCAGTTGGTCCTTCAACAAGATGGCTATTGGCCAATTGCCTCTCCTGGGGGCATCTGAACCTGAATAACTTGTCAGCCACTGAAGTCCACTGTATCCACTGATCCAGTCCACTGGTGCATTTCTCTGTGGAGTTCTCTGGTGTCACCAGTAGTCACTGAGCATCTGAAGGTTTGAGCCACCCTGCCCAAACAATGAGTCAGGGTTTAGGAGACAGCACCACTTGCCACCTCCTTCTGCACTGAGGTCTCTCTCTTTGCTCTCCCCATGGGCTTCAATTCTCACTTCAGATCCTTGCTGGGTCCCAGAGACCCACTTTCCTCCTCCTCTTCCTCATGTTGCTATATTGCAGCACCTGTACACCAAGTCTCCAAGAGGCTGTTTCTCTGGTGTTCACTATTCCGCCATTTTCCTGGAACAACCTTAATTCTTTTTCTATCCCATTATCCTCTCCTTTCTCCACTGTCCCTCCGTGTTCTGGTCCCTTTCCCATTTGCAAAAGATCTGTCACACTGATTCCTATTATCTCTTATTTTGATCTTTATTTTAATTGAAATTTATTTATATTTCTCATATAAGAAAAATCATGATATTTAGGTTCATGTGTCTGATTTATTTCCCTTAATATTATGGTCTCAAGGTGCATCAATTTTTCTAAAAATGACTCACTTTTACTCTTTATATGTGGATAGTTTTCCATAGTATATAAATACTACATTTTCCTTATCCATTCATCTGTGGAATTTTTGTCTTTTATTTTGCATTTTGTTTATATATTATGTTCCTCACAAAGGAGAAACCATATGATATTTAAGCTTGTGTGTCTCATTTACTTCACTTAACATAATGGTCTCAAGGTGCATTCATTTTCCTACAATTGACTCAAGTTTCTCCTTTATATCAGAGTAGTACTCCATTCTGGGCAAATATCACATTTTCTTTACCCATGGATCTAGTGATGAACATAGAGGCTGCTTCCAAGACTTAGCTGTTATTGTACTGCTATAAACATGTATACATGTATCATTGTAATACAATGTCTTTAGCTGTTTTGGGAAGATACATAGCAGGGCAATAGCTGATGTAATATCTATTTTCAGTTTTCCGGGGGCATCTCTGCACTTATTTCCATGTCGATTGTACTAATTTATATTTCCATCAACAATATAGAAGAGTTCTCTTTTCCTCACAGCCTGGCCAGCATTTGTTATTGTTTGAATTTTAATGGTAGCCATTTTAGATTAGGTCTTTTATTTTGGAGCATCTATTTTTTTTTACTTATTTACATATTCTAGAAATGAGTCCTTTGAGGTATAGCTGGAAATAATATTTCCCCATTCTGTAAGTTGTCCCTTCACTCTATTTTGTTTCCTTTGATGTGCAGAATCTTTTAATTTGATATAATCCCATTAATTCTTGATGTTATTTTTTATGCAACTGGGATTCTGTTCAGAAAGTCCTTGCCTATGCCTGTGACTTTAAGAGTTTTATCTACTTAATCTTCCTGCAAGTTAAGTGTTTCTGTTTTAATATTTAGTATTTTATGTATTTTGATTTTAATTTATTATGTAATGAGAAATATGGGCTCTAGATTCAATCTTCTGTATATCTGTGAATAAGGATAATTGGATTTCTCCCTTTCATATATGTTTCCTTTTATTTTTTCTTTCCTGATGGCTCTAATTAAAGTTTTGGGGGTTTTAGTTTTTAGTTATTTTTCAGGGGAATTCAACTCAGGACCTCATGTTTGCCAAGCAGGCACTGTGCCACTGAGCTAAATCCTCAGCCCTCTGGCTAAAGTTTTGAGGGCTACATTGAAGACAAGTGGCAAGAGTGGACATTCTTCTCTTGTTCCTCATTTTAGAGGCAAAGCTTTCAGTTTTTACCAATTTCCTATCATGTTCCAAGCAAGTTTCTCATACATAGCTTTCACCAGACTGAGATAAGTTGTAGTCAGGGTTTAAAAGAGAATAGATTTAATACAGGACACATAATTTATAGGATCATTTTATGATATTCACCCAAAAGTCAAATGCAGAAGAATGCAAGAGATCTGTCCATGTGCTTAAGACCCAAAGAATCCAGCTGGAGGCCTAGAGCCCACAGCAGTGTCTCAAGAAAGTCCTTATCAAGCATCTGCACCAGGAAGGCCCAAAGGCCAGTGGTAAAAGCCAGAAAGTCTGCACCAGTGGGGCGAAGAATCCATGCCAGAGGCTAAGGGATCTGCACTGGAGACAGGAAGAGATGCTCAAGGAAAAGACCAGAGCTTCCTTGAAGAGAACAGCAGCCATCCCCAGTGATATAAGGACCTGACCTCCTCCTTGGATGAGAACAGTCAAGTTTGTATCAGGAAAATCAAGATCATACTATCTTGCCCTCCGGTTCCCTTTTATGCCATTGGCAACAATCCTCAGATGGTCTTCTGTGCTCAGAAGCATGCTGACTCAGTTCAGCTGAGCGTTCCCGCTTAGGCTGACCATTAGTTAATCCACCACAAGCTTCTTCTATATGTATTTTCTTCAGGGTTAGTTTCTCTGTTTTGATCATTAATGGGCATGACTAATGGGATAGATGATACAAAGATGACTAATCTAAAATTAATCAGAATTAGTGAAAAATCAAAAGATGGCACAAATGGCATTTAAAAGCCTGTTTACAGAAAAAAATAGCAAAACACTTTCCAGTGATGGGATAAGAATTTAAAATACAGGTTAGTGGGGATATAGAACTCCAAATAATCATAATCAGAGAAAACCTCTCCACAATATATCATAGTCAAAATTCCAGAAGTCCAGTGTAAGGACAGAATCTTAAAAACTGTTAGGGAAAAGCACAAATCACTTATTAAAGCAAACCCATTAGAATCAGAACAGACATCTCAAGACTAACCCTAAAAGGAGGAGAGATTAAAGTATTTCAAATTCTAAAAGAAAAGAACTTTCAACCTAGACTAATATATCCTGCAAAGCTATATTTCAAAATTGATGGAGGAATGAAGACTATTTACAACAAAGCCATTTTAAGAAATTCGCAACCACCAAACTGTTACCCCCCCACCAAAAAAAAGCAAAAAAAGCAAAAAACCTCAGGGATAATTTGAAAGAGACAAACTAACAATGACAAAAAATATTTAATGAAATGTTTAGAGAATCCAGAAAAAACATAGGTAGATTCCTAAATACATACAAATCACCAACTGAATGAAGCAGGTACAAAACAATGCAACAGGACACAAAATTGAAGCAGTAATTAAAAGCCTACAAACTAAGAAAACCCCAACAAACAAATGTATTCGCTGCTGAATTCTTCAGGGAAGATTTAATGCCAACACCCCTCAAACTCTTAAATGAAATTGAAAGGGAATGAGCGCTGTCAAATTCATTCCTGCGATTCCAAAATCAGACAAGAACTCAACTAAAAGAGAAAACGACAGGCCAGTCTCTTTAATAAACATAGCTGCAAAGATCAACAACAACAAATAGAATGGATCCAATCACTAAAAAGATCATACATCACAGTGAAGTAGGCTTCATCCCAGGAATGCAAGGATGATTCAACATACAGAAATCAATGAATATAATGCATCACATAAATAGAAGCAATGACAAAAATCACACAATCATCTCAAAACAATGGAAAAGCCTCTGACGAAATCCCATACCCATTAATGATAAAAACGAACAAACACACCAGCCCTGAAGAAAATAGATATAGAAGGAGCTTGTGGTGGATTAACTAATGGTCGGTTTAAGTGGGAACGCCCAGTTGAACTGAGTCAGCACAGTTCTGAGCATGGAAGACCCACCTGAGGATTGTTGCCAATGGCATAAAAGGTAAATGGAGAGGAAAGTGGTTCCATTTTTATGTTCTCTTGTAGTTGTTAAAGTATCTCTGAGTATATGGTCTCTTGCATCAGCCCTATCTTTTAGTTCTGACACATTGTCCTCATGTGCTGTCCATTCTTTCAGTAGAATTTTTTATCTCCTTGATTTCTCTTTGGTATCTTCATGGATGCTAATCCTTTGCTAATCTGGGCATTCATGTTTTGTTTAGCTCTGCTAGGTTTTTATTAGTGTCTTCTGTAAATTCACTGATCATTTTGTTTATGAAGTTCATTATCTATTTAGCTATATCATTTTTGACCTTGCCAAGCACCTTAACAGTCTGTTTTTTGTTTCATTTTGCTTCTGCTTTTGTTATTCCATATAACTCAGCTGTTTGGCTTTTGATTTCCTTCCCATCAGTGCCCCATGGATCAGCTTTGGGGGAGTTGAGAGTTTTGGGAGGCATTTTGTTCTTTTCTTTCTTCCTTCTTTTATTCCTTCTCTTTCTTTTTTTGTGTGTGTGTGAGAGTTGCAGGTCAGTTATAGTAAAAATAATTTTTTTCTGATCTAGAGAGCTCTTCCATTTGAGTCCGCTTTCCAGTGATGTACTCTGAACATAGCTAACTATTTACATTCTTTTCTGGCCTAAGATCCAACTACCTCCATTAATTTGGGGAGGAAGGTCTAGTGTAATTAGCCTGGCACCCGGTGTAATTAACCTAGGTGACTCCGAAATGAACTTCAGTACTGTTAATGACCTAAAGACAAATCAAATGTTGACATATAGTAAAAACCAATTAATTGAAACAACTATTCCATCCTGGCAATTGCTATGAATAGTTAAAGATAAACTGGATATTGATATACCATAAAAACAAAAGCTACTATTGTACCACCCTTAACAATAAAAAAGAGGTCTATAATTATAAAATGGACACAAAGACAAATCAAATATTGATATACACTATACCACCATTAACAATGGAAAAGAATTAAACAATACTATCTAAAGATTAATAAAGCTTAATAGTAATACTGATAAAGACGAAGGGTACAGCAAAGGGGAAAATGAAAGAAGTAAATTGAAAAATAAAAGATGATAAAGACAGAAAAGTGATGTAAAAGTTTCAATTAAGGAGTAAAAGAAAATTTATGGAATTAGATAAAAGTAACAGAAAAGAACAAACAAGAAAAAAAATAGAAAATTTTTAAAAGAATAGAGGAGAAAGGAAAAAAAATGGCAAAAGAAATGAATCCAAAAAAAATTTCTCCCTGTTTTTGAATGAGTGTCTTATTTCCAGGATGTGCAGTATTGGAATCCACCAGATATAGGGGAGGGGTAGTGGATCTCTACTAAGACCTATTTTATTTTATTTTGAGACAAGGTCTTGTTATGTAGTTCAGGGCCTGGCCTTGAACTCACTGTGATTCTCCTGCCTCAGCCTCCAAGGTGCTGGGATTATAGTCATATGCCACCATACCTGGCCCTACTAAGACCTATTTTGTTTCCATATTCATGTTTCTGACTGCGAATCTGGACATAGATGTTCAACAGTGTCTACTCTAGGGCTTATTCACTCCAGCTGCTCCCAATTTCCCTGTCCCTCTCTGTCCCCCAAGTCACTGCTTTCTCTACATATCTTTAGGCTCTATGGGTTCCTGAGGTGCCTCCTGTGTTGTTCCAGAGGCCCCTCTTTCTGTTCATCCTAGGCTGTGCAATTGTCCAAGCTTGGGCACATCTCTGACCATGATGACAGATTGGGAAAGCAAACAGACCACTGAACTCTGTGTTGGATGTAGTCACTGGGATTGGGGAAGGAGGCCTGAAGGCTGATGGACTAAATGCTGTAACTTTAAGACCAAGCCCTCTCAACAAACCTCACACAACAAGCCTTGCTTCTCAACTCAGAGGGCAAGATCCCTGTGTCCTTCCTGGCCTGAGTTTAATCTTCTCAGGGGGTCTATTTCTAGCCTACTCCCTCTCCATAACTGTGTCTAATGGCTGTCTCCAACTCAGTCACTGTGATATGGTCATCCAAGAAACCCTGAAGTGTAGTTGTTCTGTAGCTCAGTCTTAAACAGTTCACCTCTTCCCAAAATGGCTCTCAATTAAACACTCTCAAATATGGAGGGCACTCCACTGGATTTCTTGTACTACTCTAGCCTGCCGTATACAAGGAGTGACTTTCAGAATAAAACTCTATGTTGACTTTACAGTTTAAAATATCCTTGTACTTTTCTTGGGACTAGTGCTGCTCGCCTGGTCCACTGTTTTTCCCCGGAGCTGCTGACCCTCTCTAGTCTTACCTTATGTTAGTGGAGATAGGTCCTCCTCCCTAGAAGCCAGAGTTAGCTTTCCAGACTGCTTCATTATTTTCGTTGCATCGTGCTTCATTTCTGCAGTTTCTCTACAGTTTCTACTTTTCCTATAAGGTCCCCCCTCATTCCTGGAGATTTACTTTTTTTCTTTACCAAGTTGTTTTCCATAGTTCCACATAGTTCCAGGTCAAAGAGAGGCTGTTTCTCACTGCTGATTTTTACTCTACAATTTTTAATCTCTCATGTGTGTCATTATATGTGGCTTTTTGTTTTTCTTTATTTTGTTTTCCTGTTTGTTTGTTTGTTTTTTTCATGGTCCTAGTGATTGAACCCAGGGCCTTTGCAAAAAGCTACCATACCAAACCCTACTTCCTTTTAAAATTTTTAGACAAGAGATCACTAAATCACTGTTACTCAGGCTGGACTGAAACTTGCAATCCTCTAGATTCAGCCTCCCAGAGTATTGGGATTACAGGCGTGCACCAGCTCACCTAGCTACGAGCTTCTTGGTGGTTATGCAGGTGTCAGGGAGCAGATTCCTTGGGAATGCGTCTGCCGCTCCTGAAATGTAGCTCCTGCAAAGATTCCCATTTAGGCAAGACAGTTTTCTGGAAGTTCTGGTACATTAACCAGGCTGACATCAGATGAACACTTCAGCAAACCCCACTCCAAATCACCCACAGTAATTCTGAAAATAAATTATTTTTTTTTTTCCTTTGGTGCCGGGGATCGAACTCAGGTCCTTGCGCTTGCGAGGCAGGTGGCAGAACCACTGAGCTAAATCCCCGGTTTGTAAATGAATATTTTTTTTAAAAATCCACCAGGGGGAGACAAACTGAAAAACAAAACAAAACAAAACATGTAGAAAGAGTTCAGAAGCCTTGTAAATAATGTAAGATTTAAAGGAAAATAAGTAATGCATACTAATTATGTCCTTTAATATGTAAATCTATTATAATTTTTAGTCCATTTCACAATTGTATATTATCAAACTATGAGTTGTACTTTCTTGCTTTGTGCATTCTTTGGTCACATTTTGTATTGATAACAAAAAGATACCAGAGGACCATGGAAATTAATAACGTTAAAGTCCAAAGGACAGAGCATATGTGGAGAAGTTATAAGACACTTACACTTAAGTTCCAGCTGTGGCTCTTTCACAGCTCTTGTGGGACCATGGATAATTCCTGAGTGCAGTTTCCCACCTGGAAAGCAAAATGACACTTAATCATCATGGCTAGCCACTGTGTTCCGTTCCGGTGCAAGACAGATACATTAGCTCAATGAACTCCATACCATATAAGGTAGGTATTATTATTATAATTACTGCTGTTCTACAAGTAAGAGAAACTGAGTTTCCAAACAAACACAGAACTTGCTTGGTATTTGTATCAGTCAGAGAAGCAGACACAATGCAAGATATACAAGTATATAAGAATTTACAAGTTTGGCAATGGCTACCCTCAGAATTGGATGTGGAAGACCGAGAGGGCCCATCTGCACACTGGAGACTGAAGTGTTCAGTGCAAGGTCTAGAGCTCACTGCAGTGTCCCATGCGAGTCCATATCAGGAGGCCAATGGGTCTGAGATGGAGGCTGAAGAAGAGTCTGCACCGGAAGCCAGGAGATGACGTCCAGGGCGAAGACAAGGGCTGGGGCTCCTCCAGAGAAACAGGAGCAGATCCACACTTCTTCATTTCCCTTTCGTTATCCAGGTGACAAGCTGCCCTAGGGTGTGGAATTGCTGAGCCAGTCTAGTTGAGCTTCTCTTACTCGAGGTGACACAATCAGTCCACCATCACAGTATTATACTATTAAGTCACAGAGCCAGCTCAGAATTTGGGAAATGAACACCATTGCCTGTGTTCCCCTATACTAAACTTTTCAAAAAGATTTATTCTCGTTCTCAAATTTCTGTGACACAAGAGTTAAACAAAACTGTGTGGAAATAAAGGTAGTTTAAAATCTGCTATATTTTGTATTTTCTTTCTAAATACATGTTTAACCAGGAATCTTCAATGTATATGTCCGCATAAGCTTATACTCTTTGGTCCAGTCTGGTTAATGAAGTCAGTTGTGATCACGCAATGAAACATTCTAAGTATACTTAGCATCAGGAATTTTTTAAAAGCAATTATTAACAAATCCATAGTAATACTTTAAAAATACATGTTGCCCAAATAACTCAGGGATTACAAGTATTATACAATGCTCTTTTTGTCTTTGAATCGCACTGCTTTTATTTCAGGGAAGATTAGTATGACTTAAAAACTATGGTCAGCCCCAAAGCCTATTGGCTAACCTATTTTTACATAAAGAAAGCTGGGGGTCCTACGTAAAATTCACAGTATGAAGAACAGTTGCTTTTAAAGGCCAAGGTTACCCTTTTATCAGGTGTCTTCTTCAACTGTATTTTGCCAATGCATCCCAAAGTCAATTTTTACATCCTATTGAAAACATTGCTGAGTCCTCCAAGTAGAATTAATCAGTGCTAGTTTCTTAGAATGAAGAATGAAAGTGCTGGGTTGGGGATTTAGCTCAGTGGTGCCACTGCCTGCCTTGCAAGCTCAAGGTCCTGAGTTCAATCCCCGGTACCAAAAAAAAAAAAAAAAAAAAGAATGAAAGTGCTAAGTGCTTCAAGTCACTTCCTTTCAACAGATTTTTAAAACAGGCAGTAAGGATCTCGATGAGGATGGTGAGTGTGTACAAATCGGTCAGCTGTGCCCCACATTGTTTTAATGCCATTTTATTGGTATGGGTCGATACCAGGGGTGCCTAAGATATTTAGAACAATACGTATTTTGTTGTCTCAAAATCACGATTTGGATCAAGTATTCTCATAAGTCAATTTTCTCATTTTAAAAATAGCACAAAAATGTTTTGTCAAGTAATTGCTCCTCATATTTGTGGTTGCGAAAGGGCAACTGGAAGCGAGCAGCCACCTGGCCTGCGAGAATGGGCCATCACATCAGTCCTTCCGGAGCAGGAGAAGGCAGTGTTTCTTTAGCCCTGCAGCTTCATGAATAATTCCACAGCCATGCACAGGCCCTTGCCCGTTCACATAAGGCTTAATTTTTAAAATATAATGTAGACTGCAGTCAATTCTCTGATTCACTCAGAAAAAAAGAAATCCATCATCGCAAAGAGTTCTGCTCTTTTTTTCAGATACAAAGGCCTGAGGCACAACAGAGGTTGCGCTGTTCTATCTCACCCTGGTTTCCTCAGTTTCTTCCAGCGCACAAAAGTGAATGCTGGACAGCATCGTTCCCTCTTCTGCATAAACAGCGATTTCACAGGCCATGGTGTCGGAGTAGATGGACTTCATGGGTCTCATTCAGTTCATATGAAATTCCAACCAAAGAATTCATCTGCTCCCTGTGTCCGTTAGTTCCCCTCACTGTGTGTCTTTCTCAGACAGGCTCTCACTATGTTGCCCAAGCTGGCCTCAAACTCGTGATTCCCTTTTTCTCCAGCGCCCCCAAGTGCTGGGATTCCAGGCCTGGGCCACCAGCTGTAAATATTAAAATATTAAGTACCACAAGCATTCATTGAATCCAAACAACCACTGTAATTGATAATTGGTCCTGAGAAAAGAAAATGAAAATGAATTCTGACTTTATCAGTTGCTCTGCTTGCCCAAAATTTTCCCGGGCAAACTGCTATCCTGGAAAGACATTCATTCATCATTCAGCACTGTGAATTGAATTAGGGCCTCAAATCTGCTAGCCAAGTGCTGTACCATTAAATTACATCTATCTCTTTTTATTCATTTATTTACTTACTTCATTTTGAGACAGGGTCTCACTAAGTTGCCCAGCCTGACCTTAGACTGGCAGTCCTCCTGCCTCAGCCTCCTGAGTGGCTGGGACTACAGGCATGTACTACCACATTTGGCTGTTCCACTCCCTGAAGGTCTCATGCAAGGCTAAGACAATGTGAGCTACAATCTTCTTGGAGTTATATTAAGAAAAATATAAAGAAAGGAATAATTCATTTTAATAATATATTTTATTTAACCCAATGTTTTCAGAAGTACTATCATTTTAAGGCAAAATCCATTAATCCTATTTTTTTGGTACCAGGGATCAAACTCAGGTCCTTGTACTTGCAAGGCAGGTGGCAGAACCACTGAGCTAAATCCCCAGCCCTAGGCAAAATCAAACTTAAAATTATTGAGGTAATTTACATTCTCTTCTTCAGACATTCAGTGTGTATTTTATACTGACAGCACTTACAGGGCCATCCTCAATGATCACACTGTCAGACAGGGCAGGTCTGAAAGCGTGCTCTCTCTCTCTCCCTCCCCCCACCCCTTCGTGGCCTCTGTATTCATCAATCTGGGCTTTGGTTGGACTCTGCTGATGGAAGTCTATGGTTTCAGGCTGTTTCTGATTTCATGAAGTTGGACCCACCCTGAAGTGCTGGTTCTTAATAACCTGATCTCATACGAACCAGACTGGGCCCAAGTTGATGTTCACTTCAAAATTGTTCCTTTTCTTTTTTCACAGCAAGTCCCTGTTCTCTCCCCATAATCAAGCTAGAAGCCGCAGGCAGAAATATACATCAGTGAGAAGTGACAAGTCAGCAAAAGGTGGGGGACACGAAAGAATTGTGGGAGGCTTTCATCCACCTGGGTGACCCCTGCACCGAAGATGCTGCTTTCTACACTGAGCTGAGGAAGCAGGCGGAAAACGCCGCTGTAAAATACTATAGCCCATTTCTGAGCTGCAGACCAATGCTTCCTTTTTTCTCTCTTGCTCCCTTTTTGATACACTGCTCAATTTCTGGATACCTACAAGGCCAGGATTGCACAGAGGATCCTAAATGAGCAACCGCGTGCAGAGAAACCACTGTTTCCTCTGCTCTATAAGGAAATCCTGTGTGCAACTAGACTTCTGATGTTCTTATTATGCAGCCCCAGGGCTCTTTCCTCATTATTCTCTGCAATTCTACCCAGTAAAGCTCCGTTTAGGTGTATTGTGGATTCTACTTTAATGTGTGACCTTACTCTTTGTGAAACTGAATTTCATTAGCCTAATTTCTGCCCATTTCCCTAAAGTGTTTAAATCTTTGGTAATCTGGCCCATTCCTGGAATGTAGCAACTGATACTCTTTCATCTCGGGCTCATCTGTAAACTTAGCTGCTTGCCTGTGGACACAAGGAGCTCAATTCTCTCTGTGTATGAAAGGTACCTAGTATGGGAGGTTAGGATGGTACATCCAGGGCAGGGGTCCTGCTTTTCTAGGGCGGGTGTACATCTGGGGTGGGGGTCTTGGTCACTCTGAGCTATGCTGTTTTGCTCTCTGTGCCTTGGAATTTGGAGGAAGGGAGATGGATTTCACATTCATAAGAGTTTTCTCCTAAATCCAACCTTCTGCCCAGCTTAAATAAGCCATGGCTCTAGCTAAAGTTTCATTTCTGCTTCCCTTCCTAGAGAGGAGAGAGGTTTTCAGTGAGAAATGAAATAGGCAGTGGGTATGGGTTCCCTTTTTCATCATGGCTTCTCCCACCCACTCCACAGGCCTCTCCCGACCGCACTCAGACTCACTCTGAACAAAGATGACATTGCTGGCTTTCCTAATAGCGCGTGTCTCCTCGCACTTGTTTCGACTTGGTGAGGTGGTCGATGTCAGCTGCTGTTGTACAGATTGATCCTTTACCACCTGCCGGGGCCACAGGCTGAGCATTTAACCCTCTCTGGTCTCACCAGGCCTTTTTCTGTGTTTCACCACAGTGTCTGTGATGGTTCAGTCGTAGAATGGTAAACTGGAATTCAAAGCCAGGCCTTTGTACCCCAGGTGTGTGCTGAAGATAAAGCCAGGCTTTGAGGAAGAGAGGCAGACACGGGTACCTGATCATGAGAACTTGGGAGGTGTGAGGAAGGAGAGACTGAGGCAGAGAGGCCAGAATAGCTCTTGGCTCAAGTGTGAGGTAATGAACCACCTGACTGGCGTTAGGAGAAGAGATTGACAGATGTTTGGAGGTTGCGGACCACTGATTTGGTAACTGTGTGGTGAAGGTGGAGAAGAAATGATTCATTGACACTTTAAGAACACTGTACAGGCCATTGTATGTCAGGAAGGGCAATGAACCCAGGCAAACCTCATTGATTCTGTTTCTTCACTTGTGAACTGAGGAGGCTGAACAAAGTAATCTGTCAGATACCTACTAGATGCAGGGCTCCTGGGCTTTAGGCCGTGTTTGCACCCATCTTCATCAAGGAGAAAGCTTTACAAGTTTACTACTTGTCCTCAGGATGTGGGCCAGGCTTTGGATTGTCCAGGAGATGTAATCAATAGGCTACTGTGGAAACTCACACTGGAAGTACCTCACATCTTTCACAGTTGATGCAAGAGTGAAGCTCCAGGGCTGGGTATAGGACTCAGTGGTGCAGCACTTACTTGGAATGTGTGAAGCCCTGGCTTCCATCCTCGGCCGTATTTTTTTTTAAATAAAAGAAGAGTGAAGCACCAGATCACATTGCCTAGGTTTGAATTCCAACTCCACTGTTTACTAGGTATGGCTTTGGGCAACTTCTGGCTGTTTTGTTTTGTGTGTGCCACTGGAGAGTAAACTCAGGGCATTCAGCATGCTAAGCAGGGGCTCTACCACTCAGCTACAGCCACAGTGGCCTTGGACAACTTAACTAACTTCTCTGTGCCTTGGTTTTCTCATCTGTGAACTGCAGGTAATACCTTCCTCATAGAGTTGTAAGAATTAAATGAGGTAATACATTTGCCTGACACACAGCATCTAATAATTTAGCTGTTATGATTCCCTATTTCTTTTTTCAGTGGTGACATTGAACCCAAGGCCTGGTACAGGCAGAGCTGTACCACAGAGCCACACCTCAAGCCCACATTTCCTTTTTTTTTTTGGTACTGGGGATCGAACTCAGGACTTTGTATTTGTGAGGCAGGTGGTGGCACCACTGAGCTAAATCCCCAGCCCTATTTCCTATTTTTTGATTCTCGAAATCTTACCACTCCATTTAGAATTATCCAAATCGGACATATAATTGTTCCCTTAAAAAAAATGAGAAAGTCATTTTGTCACAGTCACAGTATAAATTAATTCATCGGGGTCAGTCTGACCTGAGCCAGCACACATTTTAATCATGAGGGAGCTGGAGAGATCCACCAACTGTGACGGGAAAAGTAGACATGAAGGAAGGTGCCTGGGTCTGGGCAGTCAGGCTGCATCAGGACAGCACCAGCCCACCAGGCAGGGGAGGAGAAGGGCGGTGCTGCCAGGTGGAGGGAGGGTTACCAAGGCTGCCTGGCACTGTGCCCTGCAGCCAGAGCAGCACGAGGTCTGCAGAGAAGTGGCTGCAGCTGCTGGGAGGCAAGGGTCCCTGCCCCACCTCTCTGCTCCTTTTACTGTCCCATCGGACTGGGCGGCACAGGTGCAGCAGACCTAGTCTCTTGCTGGTATCAAGAGAGCTAAATCATGGAAGTGGCCTATATGTCCATCAACAGATGAATGGAGAAGGCCAGGAATTTAGCTCAGTGGCGACATGCATGTGTAGCAAGCACAAGGTCCTGAGTTTGATTCCGGGTACCATGGAGAAAAAAAAAAGGTAAATTTGACTCATTTGTAGGAAACTGGATAGATCTTTGGGCCATAACTCTTAGTGGAATGTCTGACACAGAAGACTGAATATCACACGGTGTCTCTGAGAGACCCAAAATATAAATAAAGAATAAAATGAAAGAGACATGTTAAGGAACAGGGAGCTGGGGAAGGATAGATAAGGGAAGACGGGGGCCAGGGGTAGTGACAGTGCTCAAGCTTCCGTGTGTATGTGTCTCCTACAAGCTGAATGTAACTGCTATGTATCGTAAACATATACCACTACAGCATAAATGCATAAAAGGGATGTGAAAGATCAGCAATGGCCGCTGGGGGGAAACAAAATAAAGGGCCTTTGCGGCCCACATCTCTGATCACGTGGGCTCCCTGCCTCCCACCACCACCCGTAAACCGGATGCACGAGGGCAGCTGGAAGCTGCCGGAAGCCCCCCTGGGGGTCACCCCTCCCCCGGGGAGTGTGTGTGCCCCGAGACCAGAGAGTCCATGGCACAGCCTGCGTCTCCAAGGCATCTCCGCAGGGGCTCTGTGGGACGGGTGCTGAGCCAGACCTCACTGGATGAATGAATGAATGAATGAAAAAGTCTCAGGACCAGTGCGTACAGTTTGTCGCAGTAACGACAGAGCGCAGTGGATCTGCTGACGCGGTGAAGGATACGCGTCAGCCTGGAGAGTTGCCACATCCTGAGGTGTAGGAAGGGACTGCTGGAGCCCAGGAGGCACCTCACAAGCCCAAGGGCCACAAAGCCAGGTAGAGATAGCAGTGACTTCGCACACACAGAAGGCACAAATACCAGGAACCACTGAAGTGACGACAGCCCTGACGCAGAGAACGCACCATGGACGTGACACTCACTGGGAAAGGCAGGACAGGACCTGGCATTCACACAACCCAAAGTGTCTCGGAAACAAAATAGGCCCCAGCACTGGAGATTTGTTTCTAAACAGAGAAAGCAGTCCTCGCTTTGGGAAGAACAAAGAAGAATGAGCATCACACAGAGGAAGGAACTTGCATGATTTCCTATTTGTATCAAAAATTGGGGGATGGGACTGTAGCTCAGGGATAGGGTGCTTGCTTTGCAGATACTGGGTTCAATCCCTAGGAGGTAAAACAAAAACAAAACAACTCGGGCAGTGGTTCAGTTCTGTACACGGATGCTACAGCCTGACTGCCTGGGTTTGAATCCTGGCTGTGCGGCTTACCTTGGGCACCTTAGAGAACTTCTCTGGAATCTGCATAATGAGGATTGAAAATAGTAGGTACCTCATAGAGTGCTTGTGAGGATGAAATGGGTTGTCAAATATAATTACAGCCCTGCTGGATACCCAGGAAATGCTACAGCAGGTAACCTTGTTTTCCTTAAACAATTTAAAAGTGTGGGCCATTATTTTGTTCCTTAAAGAATCACTAAGTGATTTTTTGATCTACAATGGTTCCTTTTCATTTGTCAGCAGAATAGTGCCTGTTGTGTAGTTAGAAGGCAATTCTATGATCTTAGGAGTAATTTAATCCTTAGCATCTCCAGTAGCTTTGAATTGTAGATAATAACCAATCTAAGAGAACACTTAACCTTACCTTCTTCATTGCAACCACATATTGGTTCTCCGTTGTGTTTCCTTCTGTGTTGGTGTTAATAAGAACAGCAAGAAAAAAGGAGTATCAGTCATTCTCATTTATTTCATTAATCTACGGTCTTACCTTCCTTGACCTTTGATCTTTTTTTTTTTTTTTTTTTTTGTACCAGGGATGGAACTCTGGCCCTTGTGCTTGCAAGGCAGGCACTGGAACCACTGAGCCAAATCCCTGGCCCTTGATCATTTCTTTATTCATCTTCTAATTTCATTGACAACAGTACTCAAAGAAATAGTTACATCATCACTTCCATTTCAAACTTAGAAACTGGTCACCCAACAGTTCAACTAATGATTATTTGCTATCATTAGTAATTTTATTAAATCCATAGTTCCATATTCATAATTACTATTTTGTTTTAGCACTTATTTTAAATGAAATTGTATAATGAAACTATTTCTCCATCACAGCAAAAGTTTTATATTAAGTGGCTACTTGGTGGCTCTTTCAACCAAATAAAACACTGTCTTTCACATTTGCTACTGGGGATTGTGTTTCCTTTCATAAAACAGACACATAATGAGGACAAAATCAAGCTGTGATGTTCATGAAATCATGACAGACTTCATTTTTCTTGGCTCTTGGCTAAAGTCCTATGCAAATCTGTACCGACCCCAGCACCAGAGACTCACCAGAGCTGTGTTCTCCTTAGTGTGTCAGAAGTGCCATGAATCTAAATGGTGAGGGTTCGCAGAACTGTAACCAAGGAGCTAAGGGATTATAGTGGGCAGCCGGGCATGGTGGAGCTGTAATCCCAGCTCTCAGGAGGCTGAGGCAGGAGGATCGCTGTGAGTTCAAGACCAGCCTGGGATACATAGTGAGTTCCAAGTCAGTCTCAACTATAGAATGAGACCCTGTCTCAACAAAACCAAAAGAGGTCATTGTGGGCAAAGGGCCAAGGCACAGCTGTCCTGGTTTCTAGCATTGGCACTGCTACCAACTATTCCTACATCATACACCTCTTAATTCTCACAAATGCCCTAAAACATGCAGAGACCTGGACACACAACTCAGGGACACTGTTCGCATAGCCATAGGCCCAGCAGCCATATGAACTTTCTCTTCAGTTTTTGTCTTTTGCTTGTTTTTTAAATTTTTTGGTGCTGAAGACCAAACCCAGGGCCTCACGCTTGCTAGACAAGCATTCTACTGCTAAGCTAAATCCCCAACCCCAAAATTCATCCTTTAAAAGAAGTTTGTTCTGACCATTTTTTCCTGTTTCAATCATTTCCTTTCTAACATTCAACAGTAATTCAAGAGGCAATGTGCCTACAGCACCGTAGGCAAAAGCCGAAGAACAACCATTCTGTTTACCTGGTTTTTTCTTGTTTTGGTAGCAGGGATTGAACTCTGGACTGTGTGCTTTTGAGGGAAGCGGCCGCACCACTAAGCTAAATTCCCAGCCCAAAGAACCACCATTCTGTGTGAGACTCCTTGCTGCGTTGCACAGTTCTGACTCTTGTCAACAGTTCTGAATAGTTATTTTTAAAAACAAAAAATAAAAACATCCAGGTGTGGTGGTGGTTCATGCCTGGCTGATGCAGGAAGATCATGAGTTTGAGGCCAGCCTGGGTTACATAGCAAGACCCTGTCACAGAAAAAGCAGGTATCGAAAACAAAAAAAAACACACTGTTCAGAGAAAATTTTTATTTACTTCACAGGTTCACTTTCTGACTTTATTTTTATGACAATTAAGAAAGGGAATAAATATTGTATTCCAGTATCAAGTTTATTAAATTAAAAATATCTTTAAAAATCTCTTTCATTTGCATTATTTGCTGAAAATTCACAATAAAAAATATTCAAAGTGGTAGAACAAGTCACTTTTGAGAATTACTTTTATCATGTTTTCTAATAATGTCCATAAGATTAGCTCCTGTAACCAGGTCATTGTGTGTCTGTTTATCTTTCTGTTGTTCCTTTCTCTTCTGGTCATGAAGGTAAGGAGAATTTAATAACTGTGGGGGAAGAATGGATCCTGTGGGCTTTACTCTTTTTGCAATATCCCAGAAGAGTCTTTTAGAATTGTTATTGATGAAAGTAATTGATGTTCCATTCTGACCTAATCTCCCCACTCTTCCAATCTGAAATAAAATACAAAGGACATTTTCAAAATGCTCATAGAAAATATTAATGCTCCTACAAAGTCTATTGAAAGAAAATGAAGATTATCATTTAAAGATGCTTTACTAAGATTAACATTCAAATAGCATTTTTTGAACAATGCATCTCAATACATTTGTGAAATCAATTTAGTGGGCAGCCACCAATGTATGTTATGAAACAGCTCACACAAAAAATGAAAACAAAACAAAATGGTCACATGTAAAAGTACATAACGTTTGTGAAATCTTTGTCTCAGTTATACCTATGTGTGTGTATGGGGTGTGTGGGTGACAACAGAGATGTTTCTTACTTCTGCAAGTGCGTTAAAATTAATAAAAAAATAAAATAAGATAAAAGCCCTTGCGTTAACCACAATAGGATTGTTTGCTTTAGTATACTAAAGTGTCCTGGCATGGCAGATTTAAATTAATTCATTTTTGCATAGTTAATTCTCACTTTGATAGAATTAAATGCACACCAATTTGTGATGGGAACCTAAAATAAGGCCCTAAGTCTCCAAATATACAATGAAAATATACTGAGAAACTCTTCAGAAGATGGGAAAAACATACAATACCATTAGCTTCTGCTCATTAAGTGAAAATGCAAATGTTAAAGTCCTCATTCAGAAATATTTAAAAGAATAGGTGGTTCCTATAAATATACAAGATATTTTTAACATTGTGAAAGAAGAAACCTGTGAGAGGTGAAAGGAATGGCCTTTAGGGCAAGAGAATGAGAAATGAGGGAAATGAACACTGCATTTCAAGTTTTCATTTTTCACTGATTTGCTTAACTATGTTATTAAAGTGTTCCAATAAAAATAACAATATAAACAATAGCTGAAATCCAGATTGGGAGAAAGTATTTGCAGTTTGTGTATCAGTAAAAGTCTTCAGGGTATGCAAAAAAACTTCTAAACTTAAAAATAAAGACAACCTGGGCCAGGGATTTAGCTCAGTGTTTTTGCCGCAAGGGCCCAAGTTTGATCCCCGGTACCAAAAAAGAAATAAATAAAATAAAATAAAGACAACCCAATTTTAAAACGGATGATGTATACAGACATTTTCAAAAGAAGATGTACAAGTACCCAACAAGCACATATGATGTTTAAGCCATTAAGAAAATGCAAGTCAATCCACAATGAAACATCACTTTACACTTGTAGAGTGGTCATAATCTAAAAGTGATAACTGTTAGCAAAGATGTGGAGAAGCTGGAATTCTCATATATTGCTGGCAGGAATATAAAAGAGTAAAATGGTCAAAACGTTAAATGTAGAGCTATCACATGACCCAGAAATTCTATTTCTAGGTACCAAGCCAGTAGGAATTATAACACAGGTGGACACAACAGCTTTCATATGAATTTTCATGGCAGTAGCCAAAAAGTGGAAACAATCTAAATGTCTAGCAACTAGTGTGTGGATAAGCAAAGGCGATACGCCTACACGGTGGAATACTATTTGGCAATAAAAAATGAAGTGCTGATATATGACACAATATGGGTGAACACAAAACATGTTAAGTGAAAGAAACAAGTCACTGAAGACCACACACTGCACGATTCCACTGATATGAAATATACAGAAGTCTACAGACAGAAAGACTGAGAAGTGGCTACTAGTGGGGGACCTGTGTGCCTGCCAGTGTGTGGTGTGGAATGGAAAGGGACTGAAGATGTAGGGTGGTAAAGTTTTTCTAAGCTTGACTGCATCAAGGTTACACAACTCTATGAATAAATTAAAACCACTTAACCAAGTCGCTTTAGATGGATGAATTGTGTAGCACGTGAATAACATCTACTGAGATACTTTACAGATATAGTTGTTAGAAAATAACTGAAATAATCTCCAAACTCTAAAATGTAGTTGATGTTGACACATGTCAAGTTATTTCTTCCAGAAGCTCTCCACTCCTAAAACTAAAAAAGATACCACACAGCAATTCCTGTTATAATTTTAAATTCTGAGTGCACATCCTTTAGCTTAGCAATTCTATTAGGATTGTTTTTTTTTTTTTTTTGGAGACAGAATCTCACCTCATTGCCCAAGCTGGTCTTGATCTGTTGGGCTCAAGAATTCTCCTACCTCAGCCGCCCAAGTAGGAGGGACTAGAAGCACACACCCCTGGCGGAATTTATCTTACGGTAACACTCACAAACAGGCACAAAGAGATAAGCGCTTGAGGGTTTTACTACAGCATTATTTAATAATAAAAATTCTAGACACATTTGATTATCCGTCAATAAAGGATATGGATATGTTAAAAATAATAGTGCATTCATATAATATACTACCTTGCAAATATGAAAACAAAACAATTCAGATCAATAAGTAAAAGCTCATTTAAAGAGCTCAGAGCAATGCATGGACATATGGTAAGCGTTTGGTACAAATTAACATATGCTAAATGGTACCTATTATGTTAGGAGAGTTATCTAAGGCATGTTTAATAGACACAGGATGGTACAATGTAGTCCCACTTACATATGTGTAATATGTGTGTAACTATGTGCATGTGTACACACATGAATATGTTTATATTTTCTGCATGGTTAACTGTGATAACTACTCAAAGGTAAGCAATAGGAAAAGGAAGGCTTTTCATTTAATATCTTTTGCATTATTTGTTATCATATGGATATGAACTTTAATTACAGAAGCAAGTAAACAAACCAGAAAAACCCATATACAGAACTAGAAAGGCACAAAGTTCTAGAGCCATTTTTAGTAGAGGTAAGAAATCCTACAAACTTCAGCAATTCCTGATGCCACTGCTGTGTCACAGTACGGTACACAGTGAGTAGTTTGGAGTCACAGAGTTGGCCTTGGGATAGCAAGAAAGGTCATCCAGCACACTCTATTTAAAAAGCAAAGAAGTGTCTTAAATAATATTATGGAAAGATTTCCATTCAAAATCAGTAAAAATCGTGGAAGAAAACAAACCAGTCATTTGAACACCTGACTGCTGTGGGATACTCCATTTGCTAATATGCAGGCAAATGAGGTGGTACCAAAAATACAAGTACTAGAAGCACTTCATGGGCGAATCAAGGAAATGTGGCATTCAGAGGTGATTCTAAGAACGTCAGAGAAAGGCTCTGCATGACAGGTCCTGTAAGTGATGCCCGAGAAGGAAGATAGGCAGCGGGCAGGGAGATAGTGTGGCGCTGAAAGAAGGCTCTATTTTGGTGAGAAAGAGAAGCTACTGTTACCTTTAGCAGCAAAAGAAAGGAACAAAAATTTAAAAGGTGAAAAGACTAGAACAAATAAGGATATGAAGAGAAGATAAAGATACGATTCCTAAAAAACAAATACTGTGCTAAAGGATCAATTTTATTTTGGCCAGCTATATCAACCTAAAACAATCATTTTTAAACAGTTTTTCTTTTCTGGTTAGAAAACAATTAGTATACGCACTGAAGAAAAAATATAATTTAGTACCTAAATTTGTTTTTAGTTAACATTTCAGGGTCCCCCTCCCCAATTAGAGTCCTAGGGAATCGACCCCAGGAAACACAGAGCTACCTCATTCATTCATCCTTCCACCCATCCCTTCATTTATTTATCTGTTTTTATTTTTTTGCAGTACCGGGGATCGAACTCAGGACCTTGTGCTTGCAAGGGAGGTGGTGACGCCAGGGAGCTAAACCCCCAGTCCTATCCATTCATTTATTTATGAGACAAGGTCTTGCTGTGTTGCCCATACTGGGCTCAAATTTATGGTGCTCCTGAGTAGCTGGCGTTACAGGTGTGTGCCCTGTGCCCAACCAGTTTTTAAAAATGCATTGTAAACATACAAATAGCCTTTAAAATCAAAATTTAGTTTATATGCATACATATATTAAGAATGAAAGTATACAGTTTTATGTCGTGCTTTTTTTAAACTTAACATCGCACTGACAATGCCTTACTCAATAAAACTCATGAACCAAATGTGGTAACAGGCGGAGGAGCCTCTTCACCTGGTGCACGTACTCGTCCATACTCGAAGGCATATCGAAGTTCACAACCAGCCGGACGCTGACCAAGTCCAGGCCCCGCCCCAGGACTCCTGTGCTCACCACAACTTCGTAGCCTCCCTCCAGTAATCCCTTTCCAAAGAAGCAACAAGAGTATGTCAGAATATATTTTATGTGGTATTATGTAATTCTGCTATCTTCTTTTTCAAATACTTCCTTTGATATTTTCACAACATTTTTTTCAATAAATAGTGTCCTGTTATACCTGAAAAATCTATGCAGTTTAAATTCTCTCTAACCTCTGAGCAATTTATTGTATTAATTTACTCAGCCAATTCTTTTCCAAAGATAAATTACTGCTCTGGCCCAGACCAAACTGACCTGATTTCAGAAATGATGAATTCTGAACTAGTAATCCACTTAGTATACAATCCCTAGAGAACAGGCACACCCCTCCCAAAACACAGAAGCCTGAACAAAGGAATAATTAACTTCATGGTTATTGGTTGCCTGAAATTTTCACATTCTTAAAAAAGAAGGTCTGCTTTAAAAACCAGCTGGAAATACACTGTCTCTTGAAAATGAGGAAAAACAGATTTACAGGAAAAAGAAGAATATTGAATGTCAAACCTTCAGTATGCTTTTCCTTTCTACTTGGGACTTTTCTGAATGTATTGATGTGCTTTTTAGACCTGTGATTTTCTGCACTGCCTCACTCAGCAGATCTGCTCCCAGCCTGCAGTCCACAAACACTAGCACTGGGGGCTTAAAGAGCTTCTTATCCTGAAAAGCAAAAAACATGATTTTAAATTATTCCTATAATTTACAATGAGAAGTTTTTCTAAAAGCATTAATACAAATTAGTTATTGAAAGGTTTATACAAAGTTTTAAGGAAGAAAAAGAGCATGTTCTGTTCTTTTTGTTGCCCCACCTCCCACACCTATTACCGGGGATCAGATTTAGGACCTTGCGCTTGCCAGGCAGGTGCAGCGCCACTGAACTAAATCCTCAGCCCATGTTCTATTAAAAACACATGTTCTTTAAAATGTGTACAAACAGAAGCCATTCTATTGCCTTTCACATTTCTGCATCATTAAATTGCCAATATTTTCTAAAAAATTTGGGTGAAATTAATATAGTTCTAAATTCTGCTCATGAGTCAAAAAAACCCCAGTTAGCTCAATACTGTATTTGTAACTATATTATACATACTGTATCAGCCACTTATGAAATTTCAATTAAATCAGTCATAGTCAAAAATGTACCAAGGACAGAACAGCCAAGAAATAGGTTAAACCTACCTTACATATAAAAGTACTGAAATTTTTTTGAAAGTAAAAAAATTCTTAAGGGATAATCTTAATATTTAAATATCTTATTTATCTGAATATTTAAATAAAGATAAATATTTACCTGCACCTATACAGCATGTTTTCACACACATTTATTTATCTTCACAGAATTCTAACAAAGGTAAAGCAACATATTACAACATATTACTAAGACCAAGTTCACCAAAAGCTGCCTCTAGAAATAAGTCTCTTAGAAGCTGTGGAAAATGCAAACACAGTCTTGTTACTCACATTTAAGATTTCAAATAACTTTTTCTTTTTGGCTGGGTCTTCTACCCACAGGATAATCTGACGCACACTGGAACACGGCAGGTTCTTTTCACCCGTGATAATTCTCACAGGGTTACGCAGAAGCTGGCCTGCTAGTTGCTCTATGCTAGTTGGAATTGTGGCAGAAGCCAAAATGGTCTGACAATCACTAGGAATGTTTTCCAAAATGTCAAGCACTTGCTGTTGAAAGCCCATCTTTAGCATGGTATCAGCCTGAAATAAAAGCATCTTAAAATTAATCTTGCTTGACACTAAAACCCATGGTCAGCCCAGATAAAACTAGTATAATCAAGAACATACAAAATTAAAAACTCTTGTACAGAAAAAACATTACAATGTCAAAAGACAATCCACAGGATTCTTTCTTGTGAATGCAGTACTGGGAACTGAACAAAGGACCTTTACACTGAATTCTAATCCTAGCTCATTTTTATTTTTTGAGACAGTCTTGCACAGTTCAGCCCAGGCTGAACTTGAACTTTTGATTCTTCTGCCTTAGTCTCCCGGAGTGCTGGGATTACAGGCATGTGGGGAAAATGTCAGAAACAACTATAAACTGTTTATAATGACATACAGATTGCTGTTCTGCTATTATTAATAGTTGAAAAAATATGGATTATAAATCTCCATAAGGGACTTCACAGTAAACTACGGTAAATCCATGTAATACAACATATGCTGCCATGAAAAATGATCAGAAAGCCCTTTATTAGACAATGAATAGATTGCTATGGTAAAAAAGCAAAGTATGAAAGAACACTATGCATAGTATACTATTTATGTTACAGAATCTCTTATGTGTATATACTGAAGAACTGGTTTTTGGGGGCCAGGGATTTAGCTCAGTGGTGTCACCACCTGCTTCACAAGTGCAAGGTCCCAAGTTTGATCCCCAGTACCCGCCCTCCAAATGGGCTTCAGAGGAGAACTTTTTTTTTTTTTTTTTTTTTTTTTT
>NW_022900923.1:39807239-39821851 GCF_012274545.1 Fukomys damarensis
AAATTTTTTTTTTTTTTTTTTTTTTTTTTTACAGTTTGGCTTCTTTTTTTTTACTATGACCATGTAGTATATCTATAAGACATTCTTTTATATAAAAATGTAACGCTGGGGACTGGAATGGTCTCAATGTTTATATATTCCCAAAATTCAAATGCTGAAATCTTCTCTCCAGTATAATAGTATTGTGAGGTGGCTGGTACCTTTTAATGATTAAGTCGGAAGGGCTCACTGCATGCAGGTGGGATTAGAGCCCCTGCAAGAGGCTGAAGGAAGCCGCTCTCCCCTCCTGCCCCGAGGCCCTGCCAAGAGGGCACCATCTCCAGTCCTCATCAGACGTGGAGCCCACTGGTGCCCACAACATCTGCACTGCAGAGCCTCCAGAGTGATCAGAAATAAAGGTACTTGGTTATAACAGCAGGACTAGATAGGGGCTTTTACCTCCGAATATACTTCTGTGTTACTTCTGTAACACAATAAATGCATTATTAAGCAAATAGAAAAAATTTTAATTAGTGCTGCCTTTAAAAAAAAGAAAAAACTTGAGACTATCTTTTTTCTTTTCTTTTTTCTTTTTGTTACCAGGGATTGAACTCAGGACATTGCACTTGAGAGGTAGGCACGGTGCCACTGAGCTAAATCTCTGGCCCAGTTCAGGCTATCTTGATGTACAAATACAACTCAGGTTTCTAGAGTCTGGAAACAGGTTACTTATTTTAAATTAAGGAACAGTATTTTAGGTGCCCATTAATGTACTGATTTAAATTTTAAATACTTACTTTAATATTATTAATTCTATATAATTTTAAAAATCTGAAATAATCATGGCAGGGTGAGTTTGATCCTGGCTTCACTTACGACCTTAAGTTAATTAGCTCTAAGCCTTAAATTTTCTCTTATAAGTAAGAATGAGACACAGAGACTGCGCAACCTCTATGCAAAATGTTTGAGATCAGAAGTGTTTGCAGGTGCAGATATTTTTTCAGATTTCAGAACATTTGTATGTACATAATAAGATATCCTTGGGATGGGACCCAAGTCTGGGTGAACACGGAATTCACTCGCATGTCATATATACCTTATGTGCCGAGCCTAAAGGTAATGTGATACAATATTTTTAATAATTTTGTGCATGAAACAAAGTTTCATGGTGTGGCATTTTCCTCTGGTGTCGTGTTGGCACTCAAAAAGTTTTGAATTGGAGCCTTCTGGATTAAGGATATTCGCCCTGTAGTAACTAGCTCACAGTGCTGTTATGGAGACCGAAGAGATGACGTATAAAGTGCAGAAGATGCCGAGGTCAGTGCCCGCAGCCTACGTTTCTGATACCTATGGGCGTGCGCTGTGCTCGCGCCTCCCTCCACCATCCCCCAAAGTCCCGCACATCTCAACGGACCGCCTTGCTTCTCCTGTCTTGGACAACACGCCCAGGCCTCAGGAAGGATTCCTTCTGCTTCTGTCCTGCACACGTTCTGAGAGGAGCCGAGACCCGCTTCTCACACCCACTCACCCTCCCCTCCACCCATCCTCACCCCTCCCTACAGCCGCCCTGAAACCTCACTAGGGGAGAAACCACTCCCCAGGTGCTCCACGCAGACAGCCTTCATCTCTCTTGAATAAGTGATATGTCTTAAAGAGCAGAATATGCTCACCGCCGACAGCCTGACAGAGAGAGAAGACCTAAACCGAAACTCGCCTTTTCATTCCACAATCCAGACACGACCACAGCCTCCCCGTCTCTCAACCTCCTAAGCATGTCTAGAAATGCCTCTCCCTCCTCCCACACGCCCAGCTCGGTCAGACTCTGCCCGCACCCTGGGAACCAGTCTTCTGGCTTCCAGGCTATTCGCATCCATGGCACCAGTCTGATTATAACACATTCCTGCTTAATCCCTCCAGGGCTCCCAATGTGTACAGACCGAACGCTGAACGTTTACAAACCATGCACTGGAAAAAAGATATAAGAAGAAATAAAGTAACCATGGTTATATTCAGGTGCTAGGAACATGGGTCCTCCTCTTCCATTTTTCAACTTTTCTCTAATGGGCACAGCTTACTCATAAAATATAGTTGCCAATCCGCAACGTAGAATGGGCCATGACTAGCACATGATACAAACCAAGAGAAAACAGGATAGAATAGAAAATATTAGAGCAGAAAGCCCACATGTAGCAGGGAGAATTACTGATCCATGAAACTTCTGTTTCATTTACATTACACAAAGACAATACCTAAATACTGAGTCTCCAACTAAACTGCATATTTTGAAAGTCACAAATCAGAGCTTGAGAGAACTCTCTTTGTAAACCTCTGTTTCTACTTATTAATCTATTTCCTACCTTAGAGGGATATTAGCGGATTAAAATGTGAAAAATATATGCTTTTTGAAAATTCTTACAAATAGAAGTACTACAAAAAATATGTTTCAGAATCAGGTGGCGCACACTTGGAATCCCAGCACTCTGATTAGCTAAGGCAGGCGCATCAAAAGTTCAATCCCAGCCTGGACAACTTAGTGAGACTGTCACAAAATAAATAAGAGATACGCTGGGCTGGGGATGTAGCTTAGTATAAAGGCACTAGGTTCAATACCCAGTATCACAATAACAAAGTGTGTGTGTGTGTGTGTGTGTGTGTGTGTGTGTGTGTGTGTTTGGTGTTCAAACATCAGAACTTCTTACAACTAAAACAAAGCTACTCAAAAAATGCAATGGCAGGAGGTAAGCATAAAGATAAGACAAAGACGTAAGCTTAAATGTTCCCTAATTATAAAACAAACTTTGCCAAACTTTTCTGGAACTGTGTTTAGCACTGGCCACATTTCTCATTACTCATGACTTCCGTAATGTCTGAAAATCTGACTTCCATCTCTGTTACCAAAACTTCACTCCTGAAGAGGCTAAACAAATCTTTACTAGCGGCTCACTGCGGTTCAAAACTTACATTAGCTGAACATTTATGATATAGCAGGCACCTTTCCAAGTATAGCATGTCCTCATCTAAACCTTGCCAGGCATCACTGTTCTGATCTCAGTCTTGTGGATCAGGAAACTGAGCCACATTACATGGTCATTAAGGGATAGGGCTGAGACACGGACCATGGCAACCTGGCTTTAGCATTATAAACGTGAAGCTGAATGCTGGGTGACAGGTGGTCAAGACATCGAAGCAGCCAGGCATGGTGGTAAATATCTGTGATCCCCACACTCAGGAGGCTGAGGCAGGAGAATCACTGCAGTTCAAGGCCAGCACGGGCTATTTAGTGAGTTCAAGAAGAGCCTGAATTATATAGTGAGACTTTGTCTCCAAAAACAAAAACAAAAACAGACCCTACTTTCAAATCATGTATGTATGGTCGAATGTATGGTCTTACACAGAAACAGATGAATCAACCAAAACTTAAAACCTCCATGTATTTAAAATATGTATTTAAATTACAGGTCATAAAATAATTATCACTACCTCCTTCAAATATCTCCGTCATGGTTTTTCTCCTCTCTCAGAGCCTACTCTCTCTTCAGACTCCTTCATTTGCTGCTCAGTCTCTACATGCTGAACCTTCTCTACTTGCTGGGAAGCCCCAGAAGCCTCAGAGCAGGCCCCTTGTCTTCTCCAGCTGTCCACTGTCCCTAGAGAGGATCGACACACTCATGGCTCTGAGCACCGACTATACACCGAATCTCCCAAAGCCTTCTCCCGGGCCACAGTGCTTCTGTGAACTCAAGTGGCAGAAACCAACTGCCAACTTAACACCTCCAGTTGGATCTAACAGGACCCCCAAACTTAACCTGCTCAAAACAGGGTTTTTGCATCTCCTCCCTGCCAAACCATGCCCTATTTGAGCACACATCCCACGAGACGGCACCATTGGAAGTCCCTGCTCATCTCCTCTTCAGCACCCACTTCAAGTGCATTACAATTCTGTTGCCAGCACTACCACATCCCACAGTGGGTGATTTCCCCCAACTCACTCTGGAGAAGATGCTCCCATTCCTGTCCCCACCACTGCATGGCCCATCTCCTCAGGCAACCGTGGGGTTTCTTTTAGAGTGAGAGTCAGGTCTTATCCCTGCCCTCCAGTGCCTTCCGCCACACTTACGTCGGATGTCGAAATCCAGCATCTAACCACAGCCTGAAGTCGTACAGGTTTTCGTACCTGCCCACTTGTCTGACTTCATTTCCTGCCATTCTCCCTCACTCTCCTGGCCCTACTGTGCCAGCCTTCTTTCTCTCCCAGATGCCCACAATCGTTCTCATTCCAGCACCCGGGCACCGGAACAGGCTTCCCTCAGATAGTGGTGTTGAACCCATGGCACGCGTGCCACAGCAGACACAGAGCGCCCGAGCCAAGTCACCCCGGCTTCCCCCCGCTTCACCCCAGTAGACGAGCGTTGGTAACAGGTAACAGTGCACACAAAGGTCAGGCGCAAGTTCGGAAAGGAGGAGCTCAACGGAGATAACGTCACGGCGGTTTGGGCACTCAGTCTCTAAAGTTCTGCCATCACTGCCTGAGATGATCTTGGCATGGCCGGTGCCTTCTCGTTCAGATCTTGGCATAAATATCCCCCTCCCGGAAACTCCCAACTACCGATCTAACGTAACTCACCAGTGGTCTCTGCTGTGTGACTATGGGCAGCGACATTAGTCACAGCTCCAGAGGCAAAGAACTCATCTGTGTCACTTTCCACTGTATCCTCAAGAACAGTAGCTGTGCACAGAATACCAAAAGCCTTAAAATATATCTCATAAATAAATGAATAAGCACTCATTATTCTAAGCAAACGAGGCCCTAACTATATGTCGGGAAATCTACTAGTCAGAGTGTCCCAGAACTCTCCAAAGCTAAGCATCACCTAGAATGAGTTTTTAATAATTCCTGGCCTCCAGCTCAGACCCAGTGAATCCGAATATCCCAGTAAGAGGTCTGCTCTTGCCTTATACTCACTGAACATGCCAGGTTATCTTATTTTTATGGAAACCTGGACAAACACTGCACTTGATTACCAGGATATGGCTGAAAACACACTAAGTGAAGCCTGGGCACAGTTCAACAAAGCAGAGGGAAGAAAGCCTAAAGTCTGCCTGGGGCAGTGATGGAGGGTTTCAGTTATGAATACTTACAGAAGGAACAGGGAGATGGGGCTGGAGAATATTCCAGGGCAAAAGACTGGTGTCACAGGAGACAACCAGGGACACAGCAGAATTTTCAAATTTCAAAGAAATGATCTTAGTTTGCACCTTCACCTTTCCTGTGGTCACCTTCCTCTTGAAGCAGGCTTCTCTCCTGTGGGAATTATCACCATTCTTCGCTCCGCTCTGCCCCTCAGACTACTTCTCTTCTCCGACTCCTCTTCCGAGCTGGGCCCGTGGACCCAGTCTCTCTGGTCATTTCTTTCTAACCATTCTCCCTTTCCGAAACCATTAGGTCAAATGGATTCCAAAGCACCTTTCCTACATCTACGGTACATTTCCCCTTGGTCCACCATTCACATGAAATTCAAAATTCCTTCTTTCTTACTAGTACGTTTGCAGTACGTAATGTTTACATTCCTTGTGTGGAGCTGCTACATGTACAAAGCATCATAATTTCTCTTTTCATTCTCTTCCTCTCCCCTCCCTCCATCTCGATCCCCTGCCCATCTGAGAAAGCTCTACCTCTCTGCTTCCTGCTATTTATCTTTTATTTCACTATTTATAATTTGAGTTTCTCATCTAAGAGAAACCACGCGGTACTGAAGCTTGTGTAACTGATGTATTTCACTTAACATTCTAAAGCCAAGCTCCAAGAGTATCACCAAGATCCAAAACTAACCCACTTACCCGTCTCTAAAATTAAAGGTACAACTGTAATCTCTGGAGTCGTCCCTACAGCTGTCTTATTCGTCTCCCATATTCAGCCATCAGAAGTCTCATAAATAATTACTTTACAGTGACTCTCAGACTTAACCCTTGAATCCTCCCATCCCTGACCCTTTGTCTCTTGTCTGGACTGCTGGCTCCTCTGTCTCACACACTCTTTCTTCTTTAATTTCCCTGTACTGAGCAGCCAAGCAGCAGAATTAACTTCCTAAACCACCACTTTCAACGTGTTACACCCCAACTCGATAATTTAGAAAGCCTCATTGTCGCCCACATCAAATCACAGCTCCTCTGCCTCCCTTTCGGGGCCCTCTATAATTTGACCCCACCCCGGCTAACCAACTCTGCTTCCTGTTATTTCTCAGAATTCTTCCAGCTGGTTGGTCTCTTCTCTGTTCCCACCTCATCCACACCAGGCACGCGGACTTTCTGACCCTGCTTAGGTTAGACTCTTCATGTGGAATACCTAGTGATTCCTCTATTTCCTAAGTCTTTTTCCATTTTTTGTGGCACAAGTTGAATTCCATGACCTCTAAGAAGCCCGTTTTTTATATGGTGCCAATGTATTTACTCTCATTTTTCTTTCTGGCCTTTTTGATGGACAGTTGGCGTATCATATACAGTCTTATTACTGTATTAACAGCTTGTATCAGTAGTTGCCAAAATATGGTACTTGGGACAACTTCCAACCTTCACCTGCTCTTGTAAATACAGCTTTGGTGGAACCCAGTCAGTCACAGCCGGTCATTTTTAGAGTCTATGGTTATATAGATTATTTACAACCAAGACTGTAATAGGCCCCAAAGCCCACAATATTTACTCTCTTGTACTTTACAGAAACTACTTGCCAACCCGGGCCTACATCACCTATTTTGAGTTCTTCTGGATTTCAGCACACAGGATAATGTTTGTGCCTTTACTTCAAGTGTATGGGTCTTTGCTCTCTGATAAGATTGTAGCACCTTACAGGTTTAAACGTAATTCAAAACTTCTCCGTATTTCTGTCCAAACTTCTCCAGAATTGGTCAATCTGTACCTAAACAGTACTTCTGTGCTGACTTCAGCTCCAGTACATAACCAACACGATCAGCTCACTTCCCCTCTAGACAACACAGAAACCATAGTTCTTAAATAGCAAGGAGCGGGGCCAGAGGCACTCAGCACGTGCTTGCTGAATGGATACTTCTGTGCCAGAACAGTAAGCACAGCACTGATGTCTCCTATTGCTAATTGAAGAAAATGAAAAGGCCGTGAAGAGCAGTGAGGATGAATGGAATCTAACTTTAAATTCCACAGAAGAAACATTTCTTAGGCTTTAAAGATGAGAAGAACGCGGGCTTACGAGGGACGCCCAGTTACAGGCAGTGTGTCTGATAAGTTGATGCGATGAATCATTCCCACCCGAGGGCCACGCCAGGACAACGCTGACTTGGCGGATGTTTTAAAGACTGAAGAATATTATTTTATATCTCTGTAGGACTTTTGGCCTATGAGACATTTTTGCAATCATTCTTCATCCTTGTCACTGCTCTAAAAGATTGATCAACCTAAGGTCTCACGGGAGATGATAAAAATACCCACACCTTGGTCTTGAGGTTCTTTGAGCTACATTTTCCTTCCACTTCCTCTGGTATCCACAGCTACTTCCTGAAGCACCCAGAGTAAGGCAGGAGGCTGTCAATGCCAGCAGCTGGGACCCACAGTTCTATCTCTGGGGTAACACCAAACCTCTGCTCTGCCATTGCTGGCGGCACACACGTGAACATGCATGTGCCATGTGGGCAGGAACGGTATGTGCCCAGTGTGGACTGGCACAAGGTTCTGCCATCTTGAGCTTTTCCGCATGATGGAATAAAATACAATGTGATACTGCACTTACTTTAATACAGAAGCCAAAAGTATAAGATGCTCCTTAGGTATATTAACTGCCCCCCCAATTTACAATTACAGATGTCTTTGTCTACACAGAAGAAGAAAAGTAAAAAAAAGCCACTCAACAAAGCATTACTAGTTACTTCCACAATTCCTGCTAATAATTCAGTGTCACCAGTTCCTTTAATCTTGTGGACAAGTGATACAAGGCATTAAATGTTTAAAAACTTACCACTGTTGAATTAGTGTCTGCTGTCAATTAGAAGACAGCTCTGGTTTGAATTTGGGCCACACCAGCACTGCAAAGGAATCTGCTCGGAATGCTATTGCAACTTTTGCTAAGCCCCTGCATTTCTTTCTCTGAGGGAAAAAAATGTTCCTGAATATAGAATAAATCTCTGTAAGTGTAATATACTTTTCATATATTATATAAAATTATATGACCAATGCTTTTAAAACACCACTACTTACTTCATCTACTACCACAGTTTTTATACCACAGAGTGCCACAGCATTCTGTTTTATTATATCCAGAAGTCGTCCAGGGGTCGCTATGATAACCTGAATAAAAGAGAAAAAGCAAATTTGAAAAGTAGGTCATATTCATTCATTCTATTTTTATTGAGTAGCTAATAGGTGCGAGACACCGTGCTATTGAGCAGCTAATATGTGACACTGTGCTATGTACTCAGAATTCAATGATGAATAAGTCAAACATAGTTCCTGCTCTCAGTTAACCTGCAACATAAAGGAAGAAATAGATATAACAAATAAATGCTAACGAGATGAGGATGGTACGCAATGAAGACAGGGGTCTGCCCAGCCCTACCTAAAATATAAGCTCAAGCCAAAGGACTAGAGGGATCACCGATGTGAGCAAAGGGAGAGCATCGATGACATGCCTGAGGCTGGGAGGCCAAGGAGGGCCAGGTGACAAAGGAGACAGGTGATGGGGGAGTGGGAGGCAAAGGGCAGGGCGAAGGTCTATTCAGCCCTGCAAACAAATGCAAAGGCCTGGGCTGGAGGCGGAGCTACAGAGCTAGAGTGGGGGTAGCCCAGTGAGGAAACAAGGCTGTGTGGGCAAGGGCAGTGGCAACGGGGACTGGTCCCTTGGGGAAGAACTGGTCAAACCAACTTGAAGGTGCTTCCACGGGGCAAACCAAGGGCAACTGGAGCATCAAGTCAAATAAAAGCATAGATTATAACCCGTCGAACAAAACAGGAAAACATGAATTTACACTGATTTAAATAAATTAATAAACTGAAAGTCTGGTGAAACAGAAAAACTTATGTATCACAATGTTCTACTCTCAAAATATTTACTGAATATAAAAGGGGAAACGTGAACTTCAGAGTTGGTATAGCACCAGGAAGAAGAGAAACAGAAATCTGCCACTGAAAATGCAATGAAAAGTACAAAGCATCCCTTCTGTGATGTCCTAACCAGCTGAGGGATGTCCTTCAAAGTAAGTGGCGTGGAAATCTTGTTTTTGTTTTTGTTTTTGTTTTTAAGGAAGATAGTTTAATTTGGCCAATGGCTTATAAATCTTAAGTGTCAAAGCCATGAAAAAACTTGAAAGACTGACAAACTGTTCCAAATTGAAGAAGATAATAAGAGAAACTGACAGCTTCGTGCAATGTGCAATTCTGAGCTGGTCCTACCACACACACACACACACACACAAAGACACACACACACACACACACACACACAAATTACAAAAATGTGAATGGGTTCCAAAGTATAGATGATGTCTGTTAATCCCGGATGTATTCCAATGAGTCAGTGCTCATTCACTGATTCAACAACTGTACCATGGTCATGTAGAATAATGCTCCTGTTTGTAACAGTTGAACTCTAGAGCACATGAGGGTGACTGAGGCACCAAGTTAGCAACTTTTTTCCAGGGAGCTTGGGAGGGAAAAAAAAATCTCTATAATACACTGCCTCAGTTTTTTAAAAGCATGAAAACACTGCCCAGTCAAGAGTTACTAAATGTTGCAAGATGGAGATTACCCAGATGTGTTAACTTATTTAAAAATGGGAATGTAAGAATGGTTTTTTAAAAGCAGTCAGAATTTGTACGTATTTATCCACGTGGGAACACAGGAACTGCTGTTAGAACCTGCACAAGCTTACCCTCATTCTATTCTAGGCAACAAAATAAACTCAATGCAGAGGCTCACAGGAGAGTGTACTAAATTCTATGAACCTGATTTAAAATTTGATGGCCATCAAATATATTTCTAGTATTTACTTTATAAATATATATCATTGAACTAATAATTTTTATTTATTTTATTTATTTATTTGGCTCTTTGAGACGGGGTCTCACTATGTAGTTGAGACTGACCTGGAACTCACTATGTAGCCCAGGCTGGTCTCAAACTCACAGCGATCCTCCTGCCTCAGCCTCCAGAGTGCTGGGACTATAGGTGTGCACCACCACGCCCGGTTGCGAAACTAATAATTTTGTACTAATAAAATATCACCTTTACTTGTTTTATATTTTGGACATCCATATTAAAAATCGCTGATCGAATATCCCATTATCTTTAACTTTTTAAACATCCCACTAACAACTTGTTCTGAGTAACTCCCAGGATTTTCTAAGCTAGAACATTCAGTAAGCTTGGCTTGGTCTATTGCCAGTCTTTTTCTCTTGGTACCTGGGATCGAACTTGGCCGTTGTGCTTGAGAGGCAGGCGGCAGAACCACAGAGCCAAATCTCCGGCTCCCAGTAACAATTTGTAATGTCTTAAAATTATATTTTAAATGTGTCCAATGCAGCAGCGAGGCTCACAGAAAAGAAGTTACTTATTTATGGACACACTGCTCCCAAGCACCAAAGCCTCAAGTCCACTATATCACTTGTACATATTTTAATATATCAGAAAATACTGATCACACATAACAGCCTAGCTAAGGAAAGAGCAAATAAATTTTCAGTTTTGACAACCATCATTTACTGGTTACAGATCTTTAGGTAAATCCCAGCTTTCTGAGAGTTAACCATAAAAGTCAGGATATGCCAACCCACCCACAGAACGAATGTGACTGGTTAGAGAGATAATGGATGTGAATACATCCGACAGTGTTTGGCATACAACAGGGCCCTCAATAAATTGTGTTCCTTTCCTATATGAAATGACCTTAAAAGCATTTAAGGTTTACTTGCCAAGAATTTAAAAGCTACTTAAAATTATACTTCATTCTCAAGGGGAAATAAGAACACTAGTTTGTACACTACTTACAAAATTTTTCAAAGGCACTGTAGCAGACAGGTGCTTACCTTAACACGTTGTCGCAAGCGATACAGCTGTGGGGGCATCGGTAAGCCCCCTACAAGCAGCACGGTCTTCATGCGTGGCAGACCGCTCATCAATTCTTTGGCTTGTCTCTCTATCTGAATGGCTAACTCTCTTGTTGGCGTAAGAATGAGTGCAGAAGGAGTTTTGCTCTGCAAAGGTGTGAAAAACAACCTGTCATGTAAAGGTACAAGATCCCAATGATGGATGTAACTGTACTGTATACCTAAAATGTACCAATAAACTCAATGAGGAAAAAAAAACATGTGAAAAACAAGTCAGAAACGACAGCCATTAATTTTTTAGGATGTGGACTGAATCTTCAGTGATTCCAGGAACATTTCCCTCTGAAAGTGTTCCCATGAGCCCAACTAGACCTGAGCTCCTGTGCCTTCCGCTCACTGAATTTAGATGTTTGCATAAATTGATCTTATTTTTTATAGAACACGGACACACAATGAAAGACCAGAACGGGCCAGGGAGAGGCGTCCATATAACCAAGGCGGGAAATGGAAGGTTTGCGCCTGTAAGTAGGCAGCAAACTGCAGTCTCTACGCGTCTCCTCTGAAGAGAAACACCTGTCACCACAGGGCTCTGGTCAGAGCTTGGCACTTTACCCTGATTTTCACTCCCACCTCTTTTGTGGATTTACTTTTTACTTCGTACAAAAGACTGGCTTTCATGGTGGAAGGGAAGGGGAGTCCTTCCATATCCTACTTTTAGCCCTATGGTCCTCCAGGGTGTTTGACCTATGGTCTGCACACCCAGTACTTTATTTTTTCTCACATTATTGTCTAACTCCAGTTTTCTCAACTTTTCTCCCCTATCTTTCCTCTCTCTGCCAACATTTTTCACTCCCTTCCTTCTCTGCCATATGTCAGAGCCTACAAACTCATCGGTACAAGCTGGATATTCCCAACCCCAAAACCTAAAATCAAAAATGCCCTGAAATACAAAACATTTTGGGGCTGGATCTAGCTTAGTGGTGCAATGCCTGCCTTGCAAGTGCAAGGTCCTGAGTTTGATCCAGAAAAAATCCCCAAAAAACAAAAACCATTTTGAACATCGACATGATACTCAAGCTCAATACTTTAGTGAACTTCCTATTTTTGGGTTAGTGATGCTCAACTAGTGAAGTCTATGCAAATATTCCAGAACTGAAAAAACTCCAAAATCTTATATATTAGTAGTGACTAGTGTTTTGGATAAGGGATACAAAACCTGTATCGGCAAAAAATAATCACTCAGAATGTTTAGCAAACTAACCATGTGTGAATGTGCTTAGTATACTATAAAGTAACAAGAAACAGAAGAAAGCATTATTTTAAGTTGAACCACACATCACACTGGAGGTGTATTCTGAAACTCTACAACAGAGTTAAACTTTGATATAAAGCAGAGTTTCTTCAAAATGCAAAATCGAAGGAGGCATAAGTAACATAAATTGCAACTCATCTGGTCAACAGGACACACACACCACCCCCCCGATCAAAAGCTTATTCTTTTAATAGAAAAATCTGTTAAAAATAAAATGTTCTGTAAGGAATATGAAGAGACCTTTGCTTTAAGATAATAAAAGAAAAATTCTCTCTAATATTATGTCTTACATACACACTATTAGCAAAATCTCCAGGAGTGCCAGTGACTATGGTTACAAGAATTTATCCTCAGCTTGTGATTTTTAATGTAGTTAAAGATAAAGGATGGTAAATATTGCACTTGTTCCTGAGAATCACACATGTGGACTCTTATCAGTTACCTCCGATAAAGCATGGATGATAACAGGAAGAAGGAAAGCAACGGTTTTTCCAGAGCCAGTATCTGCACTGGCTAGAATGTCTCTTCCCAGAAGTCCCAGAGGAATCATCTGCATTTGGATGGGAGTTGGCACCTCATAGCCAGACTTCTTCAAATTGTGATTTAAGATGTCCGGGAAACCACAATGTTCAAAGTCGATAATGGGCCTGGTGACTTCTTGCCCTTGAACTGAAATTCCTAGCTGCTGTTTAAGATTTTCAATCTGGTCCTCCTGAAGGGCTGAAATAAAAGGGTGCTCTCTGTAGACATAAAGAACAGTAAGTGGAGACTCTGGGCCAGACTCAGCATTCTGTGGACTCCTGAGATTCAACTTCTCTTCTTTTTCCTTAACTTGGAGAAGATGTTTCGCTTTACATTCCAAGCTACACACATCTTCATCCGTCTGATCACAGATGTACTCTCCGTAGCGGCCACACACAACACAGACAGGCTCTCCCGGCTCTGCCCAGCGCTGTGTTTTGGAAAATGACTTCACAGGCTCTTCCAAAGGAGGGCTGTCCTTCTCATCCTGCTCTGGTGCTACAAGGCCAACCTGGCGAGCTGGACTGGGGAAGGGACCCTGGTCACTGCTGGCCCCGTCTGGTCTTGTGGCTTCGTTTGGAACCAAAGTGTCAACTGGAACCCCTCTTTCTCTGTCCACACTAGGGTCTTCTGTTTCTGCCTTAATTTTCTTAGCTACACAACTTTTGATATCCTCACTAGAATTCCTCTTGATTTTTAGAGATCTTGGAACAAACATCCTTCAATAGTCTGTTGAGGAAATTACATAATCAGATATATTTTACCCGCAATTAAATTCACATATAAAGCACCATATGATGTTGTATTCCAGGGCTTTCTCTCACAGTAATAGTGAAAACATCGTGACACCACTTATACCAAGCTTTTCTTCTGCATATGTTTCCTCTGGTGAACACAGTCCTTTTCCTCACCCACACAGTAGTGAACACTGCTAACCACAGCCCTGCAGCAACTGTTTCCTGATCACTTGCACTCTGAACAGTCAGATATAACAGAATCCCAGGGTATGTACTGTTATACTTTCACAAAAGAAAACTGGAGGGAGACTTCATAATTAAAATCTTTAAAATCAAAACCACAAACCATAATGGAAAATGCTATTTTTGTATAAGTAGCACTTACTGAGTGCTTATTTTGTGCTAAAGACAGTGTTTAGGCTCCTCCTAATCTTCACAACTATGTGAAACAGGTTAGTACTACCTTATATATGTACACACACAGATACACGTGTACTGTAGTATTTTATATGCTGTATGATGTTACCTAGTATAACACACGTGTGTCTATATGAATTTATCCACACTCAGCACCTAGAGGTTATCTGTCCAAGGTCACACAATTGTTAAGAGGCCTAACACTCTGGTTCCCAATCACATGCTCAATTTACATCAAAAATGGATTTCTGCAAAATAACAGTGGGTGGGAAAAATACTTTTAACCTAATTTGTGTGACTGTCAAATACACTAATACTTTTCTCAAAAAATATTAAGATAAGTTGCCAGATTCCATTTTTTAAAAAAATCAAACAAAAATGCAACGGAGGGCCTAGAATTACCATACTAAGTCTCCGATAATGTCAAGGTGTGGGGGACAGCCCAGGAGCAGAGCAAAGCTTGGAACTCTGAGTCTTCAAAAGGAGAACCGATAACAGTCAGCGTTGGGCAGCCAGACTGCCAGCCTCCTCCTCTCTCCTCCTCCCTCCTCCCTCCTCCTCCTCGCCAACGCCAACACCGCC
>NW_022900923.1:39822368-39860092 GCF_012274545.1 Fukomys damarensis
GGCCGCAGGAGGGTGGCGCGGAGTGGGAACACTCCTGGCACGCGGAGTGGGAAGTGTGAGTGGACGGGAGGAGCAGTGACCTCGACGGGCCTGTAAACCTCTTCAGCTCTTAGCTGGCAAGAGAATGCAAGAACAAAACGCTTAATGTTCTTAATGCGTATTTGATAGACTGGATATTTCCACCACCACCACATTTCCCCTCAGCACTAAAAGAAAAAACGCGAACACGCACGCACGCACGCCAAGGTCTTTGTGCCCTAAGGTTGTCATTTCTCTGCCTCCAGCCTCAGCAGCCGCGTTCCCGGAAGCTTGTGGGTGAGAAGTGATGAGGACCGAGGAGAGGCAGGGAAGAGGAAGGAAGGAGATAAGAGGTGGATGATTTAGGAGACACTGTTCGGGGATGTCGTATTTTAAATATTTTTTTCAGTGTAATATCTAATGCATACAAAATTATATTTAACAAAATTTAAAGCATACTAGTAAAGTCTGAATTCACCACGGTATCTATGTAGCATATATTTTTGCATTTCTGGGATTCTGCTCCTTGTCTTTTCTCCACTATTCAGAATTTTGTTTCAGAGTATTCCTTGCCACTTTCAGTAGATGCGTTTTGTATGCGTCTTAAAACAATATATTGTTTCATTGTGTGTGGGGGTCTGGTTGTTTGTTTTTTGGTTTGTTTTGGTGAGCTTTATAAAAATACACCATATGTATAGCTTTCCTTTACACTTCATTTGTCTCTTTGATTCATCCAAGTTAAGAGTAGTGATACAAATTTATTTTTCAGTGCCTGGCCAAATAGAAGTTCTCTCCTGCCAAAGGTGTAGCCAGTACTGTAGCAGGTATGATTATAAATGTGTTGTACATTTCTTTCTTTACTAATGGAGCCATATTAAATTTATTGAGTTTCCCAAGTTTGTGGGCCACAAACCTGTAACTGAACTAACTCCTTGGGTTTGTGACATTTGTAACATCGTATTTCTTTCCCATTATAAATAGATATTTTTCAATGTAAGATAACTAGTAATTCTGTATTTTTCTTTAAAAGCCTCCTCTGTCTCCAGTGATAAAAACTCATGCCCCTCGAAGCCAGGCTCTGCCCCAGTAATTACTAACACAACTGGTAGGCACGGTCGTATCCGCCTCAGTATTCGTGCCCAAATCTTGTTTAGACTTCTGAGTATCACTATTGGACCAAAAGTTGCAGGAGTATTCAGCTTGACAAGATGACTCCCAGCTGATGTCACAGTGATGGTACCGATCTCTGCTGGCACCGGCAGTGGTAACTCTTGAATTCTTCATTCTCCAAGCCTTGCCATAGCTGGACTTCTTACTTTTTACTAGTTTACTGAAAATATACAGGTACTGTGTCATGTCCTTAATTTGCATTCCCTAATTACTGATAAAAGTTAAGCCTTTTATTTTCACATGTTGCTGTTTCATTCATGTGTCCGCTTCTTTAAGCAGTTTGTATGCTTGTTTTATTTTGAGACAGGGTCTCGTGGTGTAGTTCAAGCTAGCCTTGAACTCATGTAGCCCAGGCTGGCCTCAGACTCATAGCAACCCTACTGCCTCAGCCTCTCAAGTGCTGGGACTACAGTTGTGTGCCACCATGCTTGGTCTAACCATTTTAAAATACACATTTTCATACCAATCTGTTGTCAATTGTAGGAATTGAAAATGTCTTCTTTGTGTAATATATATTTTCCATTTCTTTACAATAGATTATCTCATTTCATTTAAAAATTGGTTTATATGAATGCTTAAACATAAAAGAAACAGATATCTATGATAGGTATATATAAAGTCACATATCAAAAAAGCAATTGATTTTCCTTATTTGACAACAGGTGATTTTTTTTTCATTTTGCATTTGAAAATCACCAAGTTTCCACATGCATTTTGGTATATTCATTGTGAGACTGAAGGATTTTTACAAAGCCTTTTTAAAAATTTAATTTATTTTTAGGTGATACATAAAAATTGATCCATATATATATATATATATATATATATATATGCCCTTCACATAGACTCAGAGTTTTCTATATTTGTGTGTAAAGATATGTTGCTGAACCATTTGAGAGCAACTCAGTAGTGTGCTCCTCTGAAGACAAAGATATTCCCTCATGCACCCATAGAACAATGTTCAGATTGAGGTAATTTTTAGGTGATACATAAAGATTGATCCATATATATATATATATATATATATATGCCCTTCACATAGACTCAGAGTTTTCTATATTTGTGTGTAAAGATATGTTGCTGAACCATTTGAGAGCAACTCAGTAGTGTGCTCCTCTGAAGACAAAGATATTCCCTCATGCACCCATAGAACAATGTTCAGATTGAGGTAATTCAACACTATAATACTAATAGCTATCATATAGCTATCATTGAAATTTCACCAGTCTTTCCAATAAAATGTTTAGAACAATTTCCCCCTAGTCCAGGATCCAGTCCAAGATCTTTTCGCTTTCTTTATGGCAACTTTTAATGAATAAATATTCTCGAGTTTAATGTAGTTAAATTTATCAGTTTTTTTCTTTTGTTGTTAGCAAGTTTGTTGTCAAAAAAATCCTTGTGCACCCTAACTGAGGAGTACATTTTTTTAGAATTTTTGGGAAAAGTTTTAAACTGCCCTTTCACATGTAAATCAATCCATATGGAACTGATTTGTGTCTAGCCCGAAGACTCCATTTCTTTGTTTTTCGGTTGGCCAAGCCAGCTGTTCAAATACTATTTACTGACTAGGAACCTTTTTCAAGTGACCTTCAGTGCTATCTCTGGTCATATATCAAGGCATGAGTCTGTTTCTGCTTCCCAGCCATGCTGATACCATCCTGTCTTGCTTATTACAACTTTATTACAGGTTTTGCTATCTGGTTGAACAAGCTCCCCCACTTTAGCTTCCTTCAAGACTCTCTTGGCTGTTTTGGGGCTTTGTCCTTTCCTATACATTTTAGAATCAACCATTTCAAAAAGTCTTGATGTGATAATAACTGGAAATGCATTATTTCTATAGAAGAACAAGGAAAGCAGACGAAAGTTTAGTCACCAATTGACAGGTGCAGTACTGTATGTTAAATAAATCAAGCTTGGTAGTTCAGACTGTCTACATCTTTATCAATGTTTATATTCAGATTTGCCTGTCAGCATGCTTCTCACCATGGATAAAATAAGTCAGATAATCTCCCATTAAAATGGTCGATATGTCTATTTCCCCCTGTAATTCTAGCATTTTAGTTTTGTGTGTTGGCAGACCATTTTATTTTAAAACTTAATGTATTGTAGAATATTAGATTTCAGTGCATTCACCAGATTCTAGTTACCACCCCTTGTCGCTCTCTATCCACATGCAGGTGGAATTACTTCATAGCACTTTGCTACATGACCAACTGAATTATTGAGCGCTTTTAGAGGCACGGTGCTTACTTTACAAGACAGTCCAGTTCTTCACTGGAAACCTTTCTGTGGCTAGGTACTATTCAAAGCATTTTGCAAACATTGTAATGTTTAATTCCCAGTATAATCCTATAGAGTAGGTATTTTATCTCCATTGTACTAATGAAGAACCAGGTTAAAGTCATTAAGCAATTTACCCATAGACAGGTAGTGTGTGGTACGGTAGTGACTTAAGCCTATGACTGTGTCCTAAATCCACTGGAACAAATTGCTTTCCGCTCTTCTTTATGTTAGCTCTTCAGTCGTGTTCCTTTAATTTCCAATCAAGAGACATGGCTCTAACCATTTTCAGTGTTCCTAGCACTTCTCAAACACTTGGAAATCTCAGAAAAAAAATTCAAGCTAATATGTGTTCCCGATCTCTGTTTCCTATTTCTTATTTTTCTCGCAGAAGCTTTGACTCTGCCTTTTGCATTCAGATTCCTGTTACTTTGGAGAAGTGGTCAGTCTTAATGTGTGGGATGATTCAGGTTTTTTCAATTTATTTTTTAATTTTAAAATATATTTTTATTAGTACATTTGCCATACAGAATGATCACATTCATCATGGGGAATTTGTACCTGTATTTATGTCTTAATTCTTTTTTTCCCATTCCCCTCCCCACTCTTTAGCTCTTTTTACCTTCCCTATTTACAAATGGAAACATATTTTTCCTTCCATTCTCTTTTTAAAATCACTTTTCCTTTTCTTTCCTCCTCTCTATTTCCCCTTCCCATGTGAACACGTTCTTCATACTTCTCAGCATCTGTCCTCCATTTTGCTCCTTATTTACCCATTGGGTTTCTCATATAGGAGAAAGAGTGTTATATCTAAATTTGTGTGTCTGATTTGTTTCACTTCAAATTGGAAGATTCATTTGTAATATTCACTCTACTGAGTTACATTTCCCATTATGAGCTGTGACATATCGTGCTGGATGAAGCCTAATATCAACATCAAATCTTCAACTTTTCAGAGCTAATGAGCCAAACCTCAGGACCCTTCAGATCTCACCTGTGGCTCTACACCACCATATGCTCTTTAAAAAAAGCTCAGATTGATTTCCTCTTAGGTCTCACCATAGAACAGTATAATTAATCTAAACTCCTATTTCTTATTTCTATTCAGAAAAGATCTCCACTAAAATGCCTTTATAGTAGTCTTTTAATTGTAGGGCCATAGAAAAGATTACTTATAGTAAGTAATATGGAAATCACAGATAGCATTACTAATGCTTTGGTGTTATGCATTATGATTTATAGCAGGGAGGGACAGGGACATATCCGGAGTGACTCAGACAAGAGTTGTGGAATGCACAGATCCTCCTTATCCATCCTAAGAGTTTGCTGTAAGCTGTGTCTTAGAACAGGAAATGCTGCAATAATGTGAGCTGACCTGTATGTTACTCTCATGCACTGTTGAGACATGTAGAGAAATAATAATGCATAGTATTCTTTCATCTCAGGAACCTTCAGTCTCATACCTATCAGTTTAGTTCTCCTACTTTTCATATGTGGGGCTTAGAAAGCCTGTATAAATCACACCGAGGTGAAGACAGAAAAGCACAGGTTGATAGCACTGGACTGTTACCGAACTAGTTTTCATTTGTATCATCATAATGAATCAGACCATAACTTGCCTATACTACTTGCTGCCTTTAATTCCTTTCTCCTAATAAAAAGTTTCACCAAATCTTTAAATTCTAAACGTTTATTTACTCATTCAACAGACTGAGTTGCCATGTGCCAAACCTAAAAATACAATGATGAAAAAGAAAGTCGTATTCTCTACCCTGATTAACTTCACAGCAGAGGAAGGGAGACAGTGTCGTGGTAAGTGCTCTGCTAGGGGAAATCCAGGATGTCACGGGAATGCATGGGAAGGGCACACAAGCCAGGCATGCCCCATCAGGAAAACTTTGTAGAGGAACTGACATCGAAAGTCTGAATAGGAATTGAGACCATTAAAACAGGAAAGAGGATGGAAACATCCAATGGGATAGGATAGTTTATCCAAGGACTGAAGGAAGTTAGGTATCAGCCAATTTGGTCAAGTTACACTGCAGTAACAAATGACCCCTGAATCTCCATGGCATATAGTAATAAAGATTTACTTCTCAGTTAGGTTACCATTTGGAGAAAAGATTTTAGGGGATGCTAAAGTCTGGAAAAATGATGGCAGGAAGTTAAACTGAGGGAAACTAGGTAGAAGCTGAGGTAGTCTGGAGAAGGTAGCTTGAACTAAAGTAGTGGCAGTAAGGATAAAGGGAAGAGGACAGAAGAAGGGTATATGGAAAATAGTCAACGGTTCCTCCTGGTTGTGGGTGGAAGGTGAAGGGGTCATGATAATGCTTTTATAGAGAGAAATTTACAGTAACATCAATTTAATGTCATAATTTTAGGAATGTCTTACTACTAATCTCATAGATAACATTTTTTCCTAAATCTCAGTGTTCAGTATTATTCTTTGTGCCCCAATTCCTGGTATAGGTAATAGTTAGAAGCACAATTCTTGACAGTGAAGTTTCTGTGATCCCAAGTCACAGATGAACACAAGTCTAACTTCACCCTAAAACCTAAACTTGCAGGATGTCATTTCATGATTAGGAAAAACAGACTGGGACTGAACTGTAAAGTCTGCTTTTGTAAACATGAGCAAAGGGAAACACACGCAGGTTTCACCAGACTCAACCTTACAAGGCCAACACCTTCTAAGGCACCTTATGAAGGCTGTCACCATTAGCACAGTTTGAAACCTGTGGCCAATATGCATCAATTTTTCAAAGACACTGTGCTGGGTTTTACCATGCAAGATTAGACATACTGCTGGAACATTAAGTGCAAAAAATAAAAGGAAAAAAAAAAAGAAGAGAACATCCTCAAGTTTTCCTTACCCTGAATTTCTCGGCAGTGGACAAATTAAGATCACCAATTCAAAATTGTTTTTAATATCTGGAAACAGCTTCTTTTTCTTCCAGCTTTACTTGTCTAACTTCTCACACCACAATCATTTTCTAACCACACTGAGACCTATTCATTTCTCTATTTTCTCTGTTGTCTTCTATCTTCCTTTTCTATGTATCCTACTGAGATGAATCGATCTCAGCGTGCCAGCAAAAAGCCTGAGCTCTTTTACTGAACTCAATTGTATAGAACTGCGCAGACAGTGGGTCACGGCATGAAATCTATGGATGAACTGTAGCCTTGTGACCATAAATCTGAGATACTGGTTCCCAGCATCTTCCAACGGTGACCTATGCAGTTATTTTTTCTTTAATTACCATGAACTCAAGAACTTGTAACATGTTTGATGTATTTCAGCTCATTTTTCCTGTTCTTTCTGAAGCTGAAATTGTCCCGTTCTGATAGTAGGAATCTCTTAAGGCAGCTGCAGGTTCTCTTTGACAATAATCTTTGATAGTATGTTTTTCTGTTCCAGGCTTTTCTTAAATATTTGTTCATCAGACTGAGAATCAACCATTTCTACCTAAAGCCTAGATTTTCTGTTCCCTTTAATAGAAAACGGGATTTATAGGCCTTAGTCTAGGCACGAGAGATGTTAATTACTCTTAACTTGCCATCAATTCTGTATCTTTTTAGTGGATACAGCTAAGATACTTCTTTTTTTTTTTTTCATGGGAAAAACCATGAATTCATTCAGTTCAAACTTAGACTTACAATGCTTCTATTTAACTTCTTTGATTTTATTTTGGTATGACTTTTGCACTGAAAGGCTTGGCTTCTATGAAAGTCTGGATTTCTAAGACTTAATATAATTCATTATTTATTATATTTAGACTGTTTCCAGAATAACAATATCAAAGTCATTACCACTTATACTACCAAAAACAATTTAAAATGTCTTTTAAAAGATTCTTTTTGGGGCTGGGGATTTAGCTCAGTGGCACTGCACCTGCCTCACAAGTGCAAGGTCCTGAGTCCTAATCCCTGGTACTGGAAAAGGAGGTGTAGTCAAATTAGACATTTTATTTTATTTTTAAAAATGTTGGTACACTTTTGATACACATAATGATCATATTCGCCATAGGAAATTTGTGCCTGTACATAATGTATCTTGATTCTTCTTTTTTCCCCATTCCCCTCCCCTCCTTTCAACCCTTTTTTCCCCTCCTTATTTACAAAAGCTTTGTTTCTGTTTTTTTTCCTTCTGTTCTTTTTACCCCTTTCTCCCCCCACCCTATTCCCCTTTCCATTTGAATATTTTTTCCTACTTCCCAATATCTGTCATTCATTTTAGTCCTTAATAAACCCTTTCAGTTTCTTACACAAGAAACTGAGATATTTAGCATGTGCGTCCTATTTGTTTTACTTAAAAGTATGGTCTCAAGGTGCATCCATTTACCTAAAAATGTCTTAAATTTATCCTTCTTTATGGTAGACTAGCACTCCATTGTATTAAAAAATTTTTTTTCTTTATCCATTCATCCACTGATGGGCACCTGGGCTGGTTCCGAGATTTAGCTATTACAGATTGTGCTGCTGTAAATATGGGTGCACACATATTGCTGGCGATTTGATGCTTTTAACTCTTTTGGAGTTATACCAAGAAGAGGAATAGCCGGGTCAAATGGAACCTCTAGTTTTAGTTTTTTGAGCAATCTCCTCATTGATTTCCATAGTGGTTGTACCAATTTACACTCCTACCCACAGTGGAAAAGGGTTCTTTTTCCCCATTTGCCCGCATTTGTTATTGGTTGATTACTTGATGATAGCCATTCTTTCTGCAGGTGGAATCTGTGTTGTTTTAATTTGCATTTCATGAAAGGCCAAAGCAACACAAGATTCATCTGCTTTCCAATATCAGTACATACTCTGGTAAACAACTTAACTTCAGCTGTCTTAACTTTTCCCTAGCGCCTGCAATATGCAATCACCCTAGTGCAGCCTTTCTCCTTTGTGCTCACAGAGGAGGCCAATTAGGCCTCAATTCTCCTCCGGTCTCCTACAGTTTGTTTCAATATTTAGATCTTTGATTCTTTTTTTGTGTGTGTGTAGTTTAGTGCTCAGATGTGGGTCTAGTTTTAATCTTTTGCATATGAAAAGCCAGTTTTCCTGGCATCATTTATTAAAGAGTCATCCTTCTTCCAGTGAAGGTGTTTGGCCCCTTTGTCAAGGACATAGGAGCCAGGCAGTGACACAGCAAAGATCAGAGCTACCCTGATAAGAACAGCAGCCATTTTCAGTGACAGCAAGGACCCACGCTTACTCTTCTTACAATGAGAACAGCTAAGTTTGCACCAAGAAAGTTTGCACCTGTGACAAGCTCCAAAAAATCAACAGCTTCCTCTCCAGTTCTCTTTTTATGCTACTGGCAACAGTCCTCAGGGGGGTCTTCCATGCCCAGACCATGCTGATTCACTTCAGCTGTGCATCCCGTTGACCATTAAGTTAATCCTCTACACCTTCTATTCCAGTTTTCTGTAGGAAAATGTTTTCATCATGAATGGGTGTTGAACTTTGCCAAATGCTTTTTCAAAGTCTATTGAGATGATAAGGTGGTTTTTGTCCTTGGTTGTTTATAAGGTGTATTACATTTATTGATTTTCATATATTGAACCATCCCTGCATCCCTGGAACGAATCCTACTTGGTCATGGTGTATAATCTCCTTGATGATTCATTGCATTCTGTTTGCCAGTATCTTATTGAGGATGTTTCTGTCCATTTTCATTAAGGGGATTGGTCTGTAGCTCTCTTTTTTGGGGTTGGATCCATCTCTGATTTTGGTATTAAGAAAATTCTTGCTTCTAGGATTGAATTTGGGTATTGAGTCTCTTTCAATTTCATTAAAGAATGTGAGCAGTAGTGGCATTAGATCTCTCAGGATCTGGACTTTGTTGGTAGTTTTAAAATTATTTCTTCAGATTAGGCATTTTAAAAACATGTAAAATAATTCATTTTTTATGGTTGTCACTAAGTCATTACAAAGATAAGTTAATTTGTTTCTGTTAGCTTTTGATATTTTAGGAATTGTTTTTCTTTTCCATTTTGATTTAGTATTTTATAACTATATAAAGTATTTAGATGGTTTGAAATAAAATTTATAAAACAATGTATATTCTGAGAGATTTATCCTTCCACTTTATTCCTTTCTTCTCCTACAGATTCCTTTAAAATGTTTTTAAAAATGAATTAAAGTTTATCTGTCTTTCCAGTTTTGCAAATATAAGCAAATATTCTCAAATGCACAAATATGTGGTCCATTTTTTAAATAATAGGAGCTGACATTTTTCTATATCTGTTTCATTTTGTAATGTATCCCAGAGATCACTTCGTGGCAATATGGAGAATTATTATTCATTCTTCTTTCTTTTCCTTTCTCCACTGGGTTTTGTACTACAGCTCAGTCTCCTGTCCATAAATATTTTACTTGTTTCCAATTCTTTGCTTTTATTAGTATTTATGCAATGTGTATCCTTCATTAAGCTTTTGTGTTTGTACAACTACTCTAATAAAATGAATTTCTGGGTCCAATGCCTTAGAGTTTGACATACATAAGATAAAGGAAGGTAATAATAAATTGGCTCTGGAACTCCAGTGACTGTAAGATGCACTATTGCTCTGTGTAAAATCAAGAAAGAAAACACCCTGCCAATTATGGCGCCATTGATTGTAATATGAATCCCAATTACAGAGATTTAAAATTTAAAAGAAGAAGGTATATATCTTAAAACTTCACGTAAGCCCCATAACAGCATGAAAGGGAGATACGACTATTATGAGGGCAGGGATTTCTCTTCTTTTTTGCTGTATTCTCAGCCCCTGAACAATGCCAGGTATATAATGGGCACTTAAACAGGCATTTGTTGAGTAAATGAATGATCCCTCAGTTTACAAAAGAAGAAACTCTGAAGAGTACAAAGTTTGAGTAACCTGCCGGAGGTTGGACAACCATTTATAGCACATCCTCATTTGCAGCAGAGTCACAACGTATCCCTGCTGCAACCCCCACTATAAAACCAGGATCACCGAGAGCCTCAACGGTCCTCTCGCTTGTCTCTGGTCAACTTGCACTTCCACTCGCCGCAACACCTTTCTAAACCATCACTCCCTCCAAGCCTCAAGCATTCCTCCCAACTTCCCCTGGCCCATTTCCTCACTCTGAATGGAGAACTTTGCCTCCTGTTCCATGAGCAACATGAAGCCATCACAGAAGAACCGTCACACAGACACGCAACTCTGTCACTGACTTCTTCCTGCTGTATCAGCAGTAAGGTTGGCCTCCTATAAGAAAGCACCCCAATTACCTGGGGTCTTTCCCCTCATATATCTCTTTAAATTTTAATTTGTCATTGTATAAAAATTAAAAGGTACAAATTTTCCTCCCACCCTTATCTTGGCCACTTTACAAGTTTATGTGTGGTGTTTAAAGCTACGGGACAAGACCAGGAGTGTGTACAGAGAGAGGGGCCCTGGGAACCTGAGCTCTCCACCATTTAAAGGTTCAGCAGAAGAACTGGCAAAGGATTCTGAGACTGGGCTTCACCAGAAAGGAAAACTCAGAGGTTATTTTTACCCTATAACCACAAAGAAGAAAGTACTTAATAAAGACAGTGTCTAACATGGCTCAGACAGTGAAGTTAAAGTAAAAGCAGAGGTAACCCTTGGGTCTGGCAACATAGACGCCAACAGTGACTTGGACAAGAGAAGTCTCAGGGGAAACAGACTGAGGAGAGAATGTGAGGGAAAAGGTTAAGTCAGCCATGCTGGCAACTCACAAAGTTTCCTTCGGGAGGGAAGCAGAGAAGCTGGCCTGGGACTGGGGAGACGTATGTGATCAAAACACGTTTTTTTCATGGGACCTAGAATCCAAACAGAAGCATTGGTCTTTGAAATGAACCAGAACATTTGACCCCATAGACCTACGCAGTAACTTATAATGGCACATAAAAAGGTAAGTTGTAGTTTGGGTTGTTTTTGTTGTTCACTTTTATTATTTATTTTATGCCCCCCAAATTAGGTAAAAGTGGGAGTACAGTTGGGGTGGGGAAAGGTGAAAATACAAAAAGTGTGAGTTACTCCCATGAATTTCTCCTCCTCTCTTCTGCACTGTGGAATGAACCCAGGGCTTTACCCTCAACCACATCCCCAGTGCTTTTTCTATTTTTAAAGACAGAATCTTGCCAAATTTCCCGGGCTCATCTTGAATTTGCCATCCTCCTGCTTCAGCCTCCCTAGTACCTGGGATTACAGACATATACTACCATGCCTTCATGAAATGGTCTTTTTGAAGAGTGAGAAAGGGAAAGTTCAAAGAAATATGATTGTCAAACATGCTAAGCACTCAAAGTTGAGAGTTGGGGTCACTAATTTAAAGAAGACCAGGGGCTGGGGATTTAGCTCAGCAGTTCAGTGGCCTGGACCCGAGTTCGATCCCCGGTACAAAAAATAAATAAATAAAGAAGACCAATGAATGGACACATTGAACAAGGCCAGCTAAGCAGTGTTCAGCAGATCTAGTGCATACCCGGAGTGGGCAGATTGTGGGTACAACCAGATTTGAAGACTTAACTAATGAATACAACAAAGAAGTTTTAGGGCAAGAGGAGCAAGGGTTTTAAGAGAGTTTGCAAAGGAACAGATATAAACATGATCTATAGACTTGAGAGGAAAGAGGAACGTGAGGGCAAGGATGGACAAGGATAGTGGACTGCAGTTGGCAAAATGATAGTCTGTGGATGGACATTTTGATGAAACCAAGAATTCCTGGAGCAGGAGTTCTGGAGAAGGAACCAGGGAAGTTGGAGGGAGGTGGTCAGAGTGGCATTCTGTGATTGCCATGAGAACCAAGAATGTTGCCATGGACATCGAAGGTAGAGTGGAACTTTAAATTATTGGCAGCCATGAAGGCTGAGCAACTTTTAGACATTAAGATTTCACGTGGAATACTGTTTGGGGGAGTCAGAAGAAGGAGGGTAAGAGGAAGAGGAGAAGGGAGAAGGACAAGAAGGAGGAGGAGAAGATGAGAAAAGGAAGGAAGAGGAGGAGGAGGGGGATCTGCCCACTCTAGCTTTGCACTAGGGCTGCCAAACACTGCTCTTCTTTAAATTAGTAACCCCAACTCTCAATTTTGAATTTTTAGTGTGTTTGACAATCATTTCTTTGAATGTTCCCTTTCTCACTCTTCAAAACACCAATTCATGATGTGGGGTGGGGAGGAGACAAAGGAGGAGGAGGAGGAGGGAATCAGTTTGGGGTTAAGGACTACGCCTTAACGTGAAGTAGGTCTGAATCTCTTGTTCCTTGGCTTTCTGGAGGAGATATTTCCAAGACAGAAGAAAAGGTAAGCATAGGTGAAACTGAAATGAAAAAGCCACAAGAGTTTGTCCCGGGTCAGTCCTTTAGCATGGTAGCCTGATTGTGAACTTCTAGTACATTTTGAGATTAACCCAAGGTGGTTCAAAGCAAAGCATTTTCCTCTACAAAGTGAAAAAAGAAGGAGCCATAGTGACCTAAGAGCACAGTTCTTAGCCCACAAAATTCTCCACATGTACATACCCACATATGTACATATTGATAGAGAAGTGCTATATGGTGACAGGGCCTTGCCTTCCCGCCATTTTTTTCCCTACATTTTTTAGAAATGTAATAGTTTGTGCTTCTGGGCTCCTGCCCAGTGTATCAGAATGGTTTGTGACTGTTTGAACTGTGTGACCTTTAAGGAATGTTCTGTATCTGCCAACTCACAGGAGCATTCTGTAACTCCGCCCCTTTGCTTCGGGAATGTTCCTAACACCGCCCCACTGCTTCAGTGAGCATGCTCACCTACCCTGTAGAACCCTATATAAGGAGGCTCTCATTTCTGGCAGCGTGCTCAGACACTGATTCTTGAGTCTTCGAATTATGAGAGCTGTGACCCAGAGCTGCCACACTGAGCTGTAAAGCTCAGCTGTGCCTTCAGAGCTGTGACACTTGGCTACAATGCTGAGCTGTGACACTCAGCCATGCCTCTGAGTGGCGGCACTTAGCCATGACACTGAGCTATAACACTTGGCTACCGCACTCAGCTGCTGTCCTCTGCCACAACAATATGAGCCTATTTACCTGCAGAAAGTATCCACAGATTTCATGAGATGCTCAAAAAATCAGATAGTGTTCCCAACAAAAGAGACAAGAACAAAGCAATACTCGATTGCACTGTAATAATAACAATAATAATCATAGCACTAATAGTGGTTGACCTCTATGGAGTTTTGTTTTGTTTTTTTACTGGGAATCGAACGCGGGTCCTTGTGCTTGCAAGGCAGGCCGCAGAACCCCTGAGCTAAATCCCCAGCTCTACTGAGTACTTTCTATGTGCTAGGACTCATGTAAGAGAAACCATCATGAGCTATCTGATGTCAGTAGGAAGTAAACAAAGACCATTCCACTTGAAATTTCATTCTGTTGTAAGGTGGTTTTAATGAATTATTTCCCCAGGGACCAATAAGTCTCCATCGATCAAGTTTACCTTCGGTCAGTATGGAGTAATCGAGTAAGGTCCTGCAGGGGTAGTCACCCTGTCTCTGCATGTCTACATCTTAGTGCTTGCTTCATTAGATTTCTTCATTTGGAATGTTTCCTTTCAATCCCAATTTGCCCTGTGAAGTAAAATGAATCCGTGTTTCAGATAGGAAATAAAAACAACATCAAACTTTTAAAATGTGGGAAATAATTGATTGTTTGACTTTTAATCCACCAAAAAATTCTGGGTTTGAGATATCACTCTTTTATAAGTCATTATTAAAATGTGAACTTAAAATTGTCAAGATTTCCAAATATACAGTTATAGTACGGTGTGAGGAAGCTGATAACTCTGGTACATCGCTAGGCAAACAGTTTCTATGGTCAAGGTATCCACTGCTCCAAGAATATAAACAACTACTAATTATTCTAGGTTTTATTTCTTATAGGACAATTATTGATGACAATATATATAGCATTGGGGTGTATTTATTACATTATTTTGAAAATAATGTTACTCTGAAAACAATTTAAATATTCAACAATAGGGGATTAAACTAGTATACATTATACAATGGATACTACAACCATTAAAAATTGTGTTGAATGTTTAATGACAGAAGAGGATATAATGGACTCTTAAGGAATAAACATATTTTTTATTTTTAGGAATAAACAGATTTAAAATGCTATGCTTGATAGCAAGAATTTTAACAAAGGAAATGTGAATAAATATATAAAAAGATGAAGAAAGTTTTGGGCAACTATTAATAGAAGTAGCATACAGAGAAGTATACAAATCAAAATAATAGAAATCAAAGTCCAGAAATGGACTTTTATATTCATGGTTGACTGATTTTCAGCAAGACAATTTTCAGCCAAGACAATTCAATGAAATAAAGAATAATCTTTTTAACAATGATGCTGGCATCATTGTTATTTACAGGCAAAATAACAGTACTGAACCCATCTCGCACCATACACAAATGTAACTCAAAATTGATCTCTAATTAAGAGCTAAAATTAGAAAACTCTCAAAATATAGGAATAATCTCTCTACCTTGAGTTAGGCAAAACCTTCTTAGATATAATATTGAAAGTCTAAGAGACAAAGGTAAAAATAGATAAATTAGATTTAATCAAATTAATAACTTCTGTGTTGCAGATAATAACACCAAGAAAGAAGACAACTCAGAGAATGAGAGGAATTATTTATAGTTCATGTCACTGATAAGGAACTGCAGAATATACAAAGAAGTTTTATGACTCAACAATGAAAAGAAAAATGACCATTCTTTAAATGGCAAAGGATCTGAATTGACATTTCTCCACAGAAGACATACAGATAGATAAAAAGCAAATGAAAAAATGTCCAACATCATTCATCATTAAGGAAATACAAATCAAAAAGAAATTTTTACACCATTCTGTAGTCACTAGGATAGTGCTCTACCCCTCCCTCTCCAGTAACAAGTGTGGAAAGTTGTGGAGAAATTTGAGCCTTCATACATTGCTGACTGGAATGCAAAGTAGCATAGCTATTTGTAAAATAATCTAGCATTTCCTAAAAAATGTTAAATATACAGCAACCATGTGACCCAGACATTTTACTCCTAGATTTCAAGAGACTTGAAAACAAATATTCAACAGAAACTTGCACATGAATATTCTCCACAGCACTATTTATGACAGTCAGAAAGTGGAAATGACCCAATTTTCATAATAAATAGAAAAACAAGATACACTAAATATACACGATGGAATACCATACAGCAATAAAATATTAATTACTGATATATGTTACAACATGGATGAATCTTGCAGGCTCCAGTGGCACCCACCTGTGTTTCTAGCTACTCATGAGTCTGACGCAGAAGGACTGCAGACCCGAGACCAGAATGGAAAACTTAGCCAGACTGTCTAAAATATTAAAAATTAAAAAGGGCTGGGGATGTAGCTCAGTAGTACAGTGCCTGTGGGTTGATCCCTAGTACAAGCCAAAATAAGAAAGGAAAAGGGGTGGGGAACAGGAAACATTGACAAAATCCTGAAAACATTTTGCTGAATGAAAAAAGACAGTTATAAAAGCCCACACATTGTGATTTTATTTATATGAAATGTCCAGAAACTGGGGATCTAGAGATATAGAAGTACATCAGTATTTGCTTAGGGATGAGGAGCTGGGGAATGTGTGTTAGGGGAAATGAGAAATGACTGTGTGTTTATTTGGGGAATGATAAAATGTTCTAAATTAGGTGGTGATGATTGTACATCTCTAAAAAATATATATTTAATATTCAATATTTTTAAATAATTTAAATAAATTTTGTATGCTAAACATGTGAGTTGAATGGTATATGACTCAATGCTATTAAATTGTTAACAGTAGTTATTTCTGAGTGGTGGGCTTATGGTGGTTTTTCTATTTTTCTTTTTGTTCACCTATATCTTCTACAGTAAAGAAGTTTTTCTAAAAGTAGGAAAAAGAAAACAAAGTTACTGGTTTTAGTGGTTTTACTCAACAATGTAACATTTTAGAACTAAGTATAAAAGTGCATGGTTTTAAGAGCATTGTTAAGTTAAATCTTTGTCACTACAATAAAACCCCTCCATTCTCCCATCCTATTTCCCAGAGATGACTATTCTCTACTGTAAGGAACTCTTTTTTTTTTTTTTCTTAAAATAATGAAATCTGTGGGTGTTTCTATTTTTTTCATTTTGTGTGGTGATTCATTTGGGCTGAACGCCTTTCCATTTTTTACTTTTCATTGTTTGCTGCATTACAAGAACCTTCTGCACTTTAAAACCTTAACTTGATGCAAATATATTTAGTATGATTTCACAAATTGAGTTTAATACTTTAATCCAATTTAGCATCTTGTATTCCTGCTCCTTCCTCTACCCCATGGCCAGCTATCATTTGGTTATAATCCCTTAACAGTGAAAGTATAAGCAACAATGGATGCAGGTTGCAAAAGCATCTTAAATTACAAGTTGACAGTATAATAATATGCTGTGGGAATTTAAATGATTGTGTTAAAATAGATTAAATACAGTCTGAAAGATTACATAACAGTATTATAAAGACTTACAGATTTTCTCTTATAGCATATGTTGACATATTAATTGATTCCTTTATTGCAGTTTGGTAGATCAATCAGTATCAGATTATAACTGGACCTAAGGAAAATAATTATTAATACTCCCTTAAAAGAGCTTTTACTTAGTGGAAAGATGATGCTACTTAAATAGCAAAAACCCCTGTAAACATGTTACATTTTCCTTTTAGATATAGGCCATTGATTAAAGATGACTGCATCAAAACTGAAGGGGACACAGGCCACAAAAATCTGAGAAAATGGATGGGAAAGCACCTGTACAAATTGAAAGCATTAAAAAATATAAGGTATCATTATTATCACATGAAACAAGAAGGGCTAGATTCCTGAAGTGTATGAACATAAGCTTTAGCAAGAAATTTTATAGTTGAAGTTTTTTTTGTTCTAATCTTTGTCCTTGAAGCCAGTGTGATGAAAAGCAGCAGGAATTCTGCAGAGGCACCTAGAAATTAGGAGCAGGGGGAGCAGCCTCCAGCTTTATACCAAGGAATGATCTTATTTAAAAACAAGGTCTAGGATAAAAAAGTAAAATATAAAGCAATGACTGCTTAGGTACATCTTCAAATCTTTTCAGTATTAACTCATTGTGACTTGGCTTTGAATCCTAACGTGCAGAAGTAAAGGCCCTTTCGTGTTGAGGTAGGAGACATGGCTGGGCTGTAAACTGCTCTGAGGAAGCGTGGAAGCCCTGGTTGCCCCCCTTTTCCACAGGAGATATTTTCCAAGCCCCCAAAGGATGACTGAAACCACGATACTACTGAACCCTGTATGTACTGTGGTTCTCCTATACATACATATCTGACAAAGTTTTATAAATTTATTAGTGATTTGTAAATAGGCAAACAGATGAACTGTAACAAAGTTATCTAACAATATATGGTGGTTAAAGTTATATGAATGGGGCCTCTCAAAGTATTTTAATTCTTCATTGTATTATAGTAATATTGGACTGAAACCGGTGGCAGATAACTCCAAACATGGAAATGAACACTGCAGGTAAGGAAGGGCTATTGTATTATACAATAGCTCACTTTTATGTCTTTAGACTCATGGGCTTAAAATTTGATCATATCAAGAATTCAGCTATAAATTCCTTCTGGAATGAGGTAGGAATATAAATGCTTATAAAACACCTATCTGATTTTCTTTCTATAGCTTCTTTCTTAAAAGCTCAAACCCCACTTTCACAGATGCCAGATTCTCTGTGGCTCTTAAAAAGCACAACAATACTTTCCCTTACCACTTAGAGGGAATAAATAATTTAGAGTAAGATAATATCAAATGTAACGTAGAAACAGTCAAACTTCTCCCAAGACCCTTAAGAAGTATCTTCAAAAGGAAATATCAGCCAGGCGTGGTGGCACACGCCTGTAATCCTGGTACTCGGGAGGCTGAGGCAGGAGGATTGCTGTGAGTTCACGTCCAGCCTGGGCTACATAGTGAGTTCCAGGTCAGTCTCAACTATATAGTGAGACCCTGTCTCAAAAAAACAAACAAACAAAACAAAAAAAGGGAAATGTCAAGGAACAATTTTATTAATTCCTATTTTCTAATAATATCAAAACAATAAGAAGCATTCATATTAATTTTGTTTGTTTGTTTGGAAAAGTCCCATTTGGTCAACAGGGTGGCTCTGGTGTTCATGAGGCTCATGAAGCTTAGACAGCTTCTGCGGCTGTCCAGACAACAGCAGAGAGGCTAAAAGGGGTTTGCAGGTCGCTAGCACATATTCTCTAAGGAAGGGCTATAGTAGAATTATTCTAGAAATGAGGGGTTTATCTCATTTTAAAGACTGATGGAAAAGAGATCTCCATTTCTTTCTTAGGAATGGATTTTGTAGTATAATAAACAGCATAAGAATTATCAAATGCATTTTATCCAAATCCTTTGAGCTGAAATTCTTCTGTTCTCAATGGAAATGAAAAGTTGCTGACAACTGTCATTGATGAGATAATCCCTCATATATTTGGATGCTTTCATTAAAAATCTCCTTGTAAGCTGGGCCTGGGTGCACACCTGTAATCTCAGCACTCTGGTAAATTGAAGCAGGAGGATTCCTAGTGTGAGCCCAACCTGGGCAACTTAGCAAGGCCCTGTTTCAAATTTTAAAAATAAAAAATGCTGGGGATATAGTTTGTTAAGAAGGCCCTGAGGGAAAAATAGTTCCTCCCCAGTCCTGGGGGGAAAATACTTCTTCTAAATTTTTGGCTGTTAGAACTGAAGGGTGCTTCTGTAATATACCAAGTGGGTAAAGGCTAAGCATGTTGCTAAACACCCTAAAATGCACGGGATACTTACACACACACACACTTGTGCACACACATGGAATTATCCCCCAAGTTTATTTTATTTTTAAAATATTTATTTATTTATTGGTACCAGGGGTCTAACTCAGGACCTTGTGCTTGTGAGGCAGGAGGAAGAGCTCCTAGCCCTGCCAAATTTTAAAATATTGAGCTGATGAATTCTTCTACCTTTATTCTTATTTTCCAGGATTTTTAATAGTCATTTAAATTTTCTCTGAACCTCCTCTCAAACTTACATCACCCCACTCCAGATGGGATCATGCATGGTCCTGCTTGTTACTGGGCACTAAGGACGGGTCACTTCATAATTCCTCTGGGCTGTGATATTTGTTAAAGAATAATCAAACATGAATGTGCAGAGTGAAGGTTGTAGGCATAGAAGGTCTCTGGGCACATTAATGACCCACATCAAATGTTGGTAGGGCATTTGGATCAGCACAGTCCAAATTCTACCCACAGAAGATGATCAGAAAAGAAGGGGAGAGGATGGAGGGTGGGGAAAGGAAGATCTTTCAGAGTTGGATCCACACAATAAAAGAGTGACAGCAAATGGAACAAAGAAGTTTCCCAACGTTCACTCTTCTTACTCTCAATGTAGGTAAGGAAAAGGAAAGGGCTAGGAAGGCTTCCTGGCCTCAGGTACGTTTCACTGCAGCCTGAAGACATGTTTCAGATAACTTCTTGTTATTTCTTAAACTTCTGGAACACTTCCAACATTTGTTTATTTTTTAATTGCCTATTTCTCAATAACATGCGACAGTGAAAAAGGCTTCTGGGCCTGCTTCAAAAATAACAGAAGGAGCTCCTCTGTTATAGATCAAATGTGAACTGTTCCCCGCAAAAACTCTTCCTCACAGTCGCGTTTGTGTATCGGGGGCTTCATCCCCAGTGCAATAACGTTCAGAAGTGAGGCCTAGAGGGCTCACTGGATCATGAGAGAGCTAACCTCATCCATGGATTCCTCCATTGTAAATGGGATACTAGGAAATGGAGCCCAGGTGGAGGAAGTAGGTCACGAGGGCATGCCTTTGAAGGTTACATCTTTTCCTTACCCACTTCCTCACCGATGCTTTTCTTGCTCTCTCCGCTTCCTGGCTGCCAGGAAGTAAGCAGCTTTCACCAGCCACACCCTTCCGCCATGATGTTTCTGCAACACCATAGGCCTAAAATCAATGGATCCACAAACTATGGGCTGAAACCATGAGCCAAAGTAAACCTTTCTTCCTTTAAATTATGTATAGTTGCTATTTGGTCACAGATGAAAATCTGACTGACATACTCTCTATGAGGCAAAATGGGAATAAAAAGGTTTTCTGGATGAAAAACTGAATTGGCTATAGTTAGGAAGGGGCACAATCTGGGAAAGTTCCTGAGATCCTCAAGAAGGAACTTGGGATTCATAAAGGGCTGGAAGTGGGAAAAGTACTTCAAGTCTATGAGATGGATGCAGCATTCTCCTTTACATAGTGCCCCACACATGAGAGAGAATTTAATACATAGTTATCTGATTCTGATTAACATTTTTCTCCTAACTACTGCTCTTAGATTCAAATTATAGCTTTCTAGAGGATACAAAAAAAGAAGAAATATGCTGAGGTTTGCATAGAGATCACATAACCATTCCATTCTAAAACCATAGATTCTGCCATTTGCTGTGATTTCATGCTGGATTTGACATTTCCCATGCTTAATGTCTACATACAAGTACATTGGAGAGTTTAAACAAAAATCACTTGGTTTGTTTGACTTCTGTAAGGAATACATAAAATGGTCCTAGAAATTATACTTCCACGTTTGTTTTTATATTTTGATGGTTTATAAGACTTTATTTGCACACTATCCTCTTAGAATTAAAGGTTATCTAGATGAAAAGAAAAAAATTAATTTCAAATTTAGGAGAAGTTGGTAGCTTAAAATCTCTTACAGTCTGCCCACTTCCAACTTCAACTCCATCTGCTGAAGCCAACAGGTAGGAGGGACCTAAAGAATGAAAATCACAGACTTAGTATAATGATTTCTTCATTGTAAGCCAGACGGGAACTGGGGGTCATGGTGAGATAGTACCAGTGTGAAGACCTAAAAATGGTGATTTCACCTCCAACAGTACCATGACAGTTGGCCTGCTGTGATAGTTAGCTGTGATAGAACAGCCCCGTGAAAGGGTGCTATTCTTGGCCCTCAGCACCTGGGAAAAACCAGAGACCATGAAGACTTGAGATGGCCTCTTTCTTTCTTTCTTTCTTTCCTTCCTTCCTTCCTTCCTTCCTTCCTTCCTTCCTTCCTTCTGATCCATCTACCACTATACAACATCACATACCATTGTCCTTCCAGTCTGTCAGGGCAATTTGCACTTAAATAACTCCCAAGATACCCAAACCAGAATGAAAAAAATTCAATTAGAGTAAATCCATTCTGAGATAAAGTTGCTAGAGAGACAGAGGACAACCTGTGCAGGAAGAAAACAATAAACAGTAACACTAAGGAGATCTAAGTGTAACATAAGAGACTCTCTAGTGATAAGTAAATCCACATTTTTATATGAAAAATCTAATAATAAATAAAGGCCACTGATACTACTCAAATCAGAAGCCTGGAAAATCCAGTGGAAGAAACACCTTAACAGAAAAAAATACAAAGGAAAAGAAATTGTGACCAACAAAAGAAAAAAAATGGAGGACAGACCCCAAGAATAGATTCTAAGAAGGGGAAAAAAAAAAGAGCAAATGGAGGAGCAATAACAGTAGAAGAAAATGGTTTTGTGTTGAAGAAAACAAAACAATTTCAAAAGGGCTGGATAGGCAACTCTGTGCAAAAGCCCTGGGTTCAATATCCAATACTGCAAAAAAACAAAATTTGCTTTGCCAAAATCTGGAAAAGAATGAAAAGAAAAACTACGGAGAGGGAGTAATATTCACAAGCCACGTGTGTGACAAAGGGTTAGCCCACCGACTGTACAAAGACTCCAAACCATTCTGGAAAGCAATTTGTTAATTTCTTGTAAAACTAAACTTGCAATTAGCATACAACCCAGAAATTACACATCCATCCTAGAGAGCTGAAAATGTACATGTTCACCCAAAACTTGTTCGTGAATCTCCCTACCAGCTTTATCACCAATAACCCCAAAATAAATACATAACCAAAAAACCCGGAGGAGCCCAGGTGTCATTCAACAGGTGGGCGATAAACCAACTGTGGCACAGGCATGCGATGGAATACTCGGAAATAAAAATGAACAAATAATCAAAACTTGGATGGGTCGCCAGGGAATTATGCTGAGGGAATAAAACTGATCCCAAACATTTACACACAATCTAACTGCATTTATTTGACATTTCTAAAATGATACAATTTTAGAAATGGAGAACAGTGTATTGGTGGCTAGGGATTAGGCTAGGGATTAGGGACAAAGGGATAGGTAGGTGGGAGATACTATAAAAGAGCAGTGTAAGAGACCCACCTCTCGGGTACTGATGGAACCGCTCACTGTCTTGACTATGATGGGCAATATGCAACTGATATAATATTATATGAACTAACACAGTTTTGTACAAACATTACCATAAGGATCTCTATGTGTTCAAAGCCAACCTGGGATTTCTATGAAGCATTATAGCATAAGACGACTAAGGTAAAACATCCATGTAAGTGCTTCTTACATGAGAAACCCAAATATAAATAACAAGATGATGATAGGAAGTAGGAGGTAAATCTTCTGCAAATGGGAAGAGGACCAAGAGATGGAGGGAGAGGAGAGGAAGGGAAAAGAAAGAGAAGCAAAAAGAATTAAGATGCGATATGTACCTGTGCCAATTTGCCACGAAGAATGTGATCATTGTGTACCACAGAGAGATGCTAATAACATTTTAAAAAGAGCAATGTATAAAGTATAATCGATTTTTTGTGAATTAAACAGTCTTTCTTTGAATCGAAGTGTTCCATTTATGGCTATGAGTCTGGAGAAAATTTTGCATCAGATTCTTCATTCTGAGTTTCTGGGTGAGGCCCGGAGGGGCAGAAGAAGAGGAGAATGGGGAAAGAGGGAAGGAGAAGATGCAGAAAATACATACATGCGGCACGCACACAGCTGGAACGGAAAGGCAGAAACGAAACGTACTCAGCATGTGTGGAATGACCTTTTCTAGGAAGATAGTGTACATGTGTGTGAGAGACAGACTATAAAGAAATTGGAGGGCCAGGGATTTAGCTCAGTGGTTCTGGTGCCTGCCTCGAAACCGCAAGGACCCGAGTTCGATCCCTAGTACCAAAAAAAAAAAAAAGAAATTGGAACAATATTACTGGTCTGTTTCTACTAACTGGCAGAGATGTTTATGATTAGCTATCAAATAAAAACCTAAGCAGAATGCATGGACGAGGGGTGACACTTACAAGAAAATCAGGACACAGTATCGAATCCGCAGAAACCCAGGCACCATGTGGAGTATAAGCCCACCTCTGTAAGGACCACCGAACACATCACCAACCTATCTGAGCGTCTGTTAAGGGGAATCCTCGCTAACATGAGAGCCTCAGGGAGCAGCAGTAAAAGGAGGGCACAGGTCCTTGCGCTTGCAAGGCAGGTGCTGGAACCACTGAGCTAAATCCCCGGCCCTTAAACTCTTTTTGAAAGAATATTAAATAGCAACTGATAGAAAATAAAGCAAAACAATGACAGTAATGCAAAGCACAGGAGTTAGACTGACTCAGTGCGGCTGAAAATACGCTGTTCATGGCACGAAGAGACAAAACCACAGTCATTCAGGCCCGGGAGCACTAACTACATCTCAGTTCATGCAGCCAAAGCAAGAGGCAGCAAGCCAGAGTTGTCATTTCAGATGGTCTGTAGAAGCACATGGTAAGACCACCGGGGCTCTAGGCAAAGTCCAAAGCAAAAATGTACGTTCTCTCTCCACGTCTTCCCCTGCAGCAGGTACCCACTGCCTGTCACAGGACGTGGGACACAATTGTATTTTCTCAGATTTTCAGTTTAAGCCTCGAAGCCGTGGACAACAGGTGAAAATGTCCGTATGTTGAAAAGACAGATATTAGATGTAGCACATCTATGTAAAGTCACCGAAAGGTAACCAGACAGATCTTAAATAATCCTGTACCAATGCCCATTTCCAACTTTTGTGAGAGGAGACTAGTTAATGAATGGTGCTAAAAGAATTTGTGTGTGTGAAATCCTTATAACGTGTTCTTCTCCCACTATCAAATCTGAAGGAGACACCTTGGACGAGGTCCAAGTGACCCACTCGGGAGATCAGAGTTATCTACAAGGAAAGAGACTCTTACCTATTTTCCAGCTGGGAGCTGGATACCTTGTTACCACAATGGAACATCCAGCAGTTTTGGGAAGAAAATGTCTCCAGGACATTGGGTCAGACAAGATGAAAAAGTAGAAATTGGGGTCTACTCTTCCCCAGGAAACCCACGGAATGGAAGGAGCCTAGATGGAATTGCCCATGGAGGTAAGCAGAAGAGGTACAGGCCTGGCTTGAGCTGGAGGCAGCACAGAAGGTCCACCTGGGGCAGAATGAGAAAGTTAATTTAGATCTAAGATTAAAACTTAAAGTCGCTCTAAAACCTATTGACCCTTCTCAAATAGCAATTTAAGGAGGGATGAGGGAAAATTCTATCGACAGTGTTTTTGAAGGGAGGGATCATAAATCCAATTGTTTCCTAAAGGCATCTGACAAATGCCAACCCAGTTGTATCTACCTACCCCTATCTCCTTAGCTAGTGTTTAAGGTTTTTTACCACATGGCCCTTATATAACTTTTAAGTTTTTTTTTTTTTTTTTTTTTTTTGGTACCAGGGATTGAACTCGGGTCCTTGCGCTTGCAAGGCAGGCCACCGAACCGCTGAGCTAAATCCCCGACCCCATAACTTTTAAGTTAATTTCTTATTTTGCCCTTTATTCTGAAAAAATGGCGCTCCATGTTCGTGAGCTTTCCTCCTTTAGAAATGCTTGCTTCCTTCCTGTCTGCTGCGATAGTCAAAGGCTTTCTCTTCAACCTTGACCTTCTTCCCTAAGTTTAGCTAGCCAGCCTAGATTCTCAGGGGTCACTCGCTCCTCTGAGTTCCACGTTGCCAATTAGTAATGACATAATATATTCTGTCCCTATAACTATTCTCAGACCGTTATGGAAGGAATTGGCAAGTGACACACAGAGAGGCAGCAGAATGGAAGTAAAATTAAAAAGTTTACTCCATTGATGGGGATCGATCACACTTAATGGTGGTGCCCTGATCGACTCCCCCATTGGGTTTCAACTCCTTCTTTTATAGGGTTTTACAGCTTGATCTTACTCATTTGGTTACACTGCATGTTCACAGCTCACATTGCTGATACCCAAAACATGATACCAAGACAGTTGAATTTCAACCCGGATGCAGTTCTTTGTCAGGGAAGTTACCTTTAAGATTTATTCAATTATCTATTCTAGCCAGGGGGAAGGGAGCTTGATTAACAAAACTAGCAATGGTTCTTTTCACTTACAAAGCTTTTGGGGGAGACTAGGTTCTCCTGTACCCATTAATTCTGAACTAAGCAGAGTGAGGGGCAGAAGTTATTTTACATTGTGACATATCCTAGGTTTTCACTATTAAAGTTTTCCCTATCAAGACCACATAGTTCAGTACAGTGAACCCTTGAGTTACAACCGTCCTGACCTATGGATAACGGGTTACAATTGGAATTTTAGTTTTAATTTATGAACAAAGACTTGAGTTAGGACCCGAATGCCAGCTGCTTATGCTTCCAGATGGTGTCAGATACAGATTTAATCCTTAAAGAGCTCTGGAAGGAACATGACAACAACCTTTCCTGTGCGGGGTTAACTGAGAAATTCTGGGCCAATGTCTCCCTAAGGACATGGAGATCTGCCTGGAAGAAAGTGTGGCCTAAAATATACAGAAAAGAGACTTTGAAGGCAATCGACCAACTTGAGTTACAACCAGTCCTTAGGAACGAATTGAGTTCGTAAGTCAAGGGTCCACTCTATTCATTTGAAAAATAGTTCAACACATACCTAGCCTTTCTACTGTGTTGCCATTGACTTTCACATTTGTTTATGCCCTATATCTCAATATAAGCTCCCCGAAGACAGAGCAGCTTATACAATAATGGTTTTCTGCCTTATTACATTCCCAGACTTCTGTAGTAAATCCCAGGTAAATGTTTGGTGGGAACGCTTCTGTTGCTGGTGACTCAGTTCTTGCCTTTCTCCTTTGCTGCAGTCCGCTCTCACTTCCCAGAGCCTCCTCTCGCATCGTTGCTGCTTTTAAGTTATCCTCTTGATGAACTGGGAATCAAAACCATGAGCTCACTGTGGTGGGAATGATCTGCAGGCCAGGTTTTAACAAGGGTTCTGAGCCACTTTTTCTAAAGAATGGGAACAGTAACATGTTTTCCCGAGCATAGTCACTAAGCATGTTAGCAGAGCCAAATGAGATGCTGTTAATCGCATTGCTCTGTAAATCTGATGAGGTATTCTTAGTCCTTTGCAAGATCATCACTGGAGCAGTAGGGAAAGGATTCTGGCTTTTCAAAGGCCTTCCCCTTTTATGTTCTTGTCAATTTTGAAATCAAGATTTCAGTCATTTAGGAATAAATTCACCGGACCATGAATCAGTTGTGATTTCAAGGATTTGAATAATGAAAAGAAAGCCTCAACTCATATTTCTTCTTTTTCCAAAGGTTAAATATTATAACTGAATTTGCATTTCCTGACTCTCAATTAGTCACAAGAAGTCCACAGTGCCCTGTTTCAGCACAAGGGACTTTAGGTACAAGACGGATATTTGCTCTTCAGGAAAGCAGTCATATTTCATCTTGAGAAACTACCACTGTAAGACCCAAAGTCTCACTCCCACTCCATAGAGCATGAACAGCCGAAAAGGCCTCCACGATGCTGGGTCCTATGACCCAGTGGGGCTCCAGGAGCTCGACAAGCAGCGAGAAACCCAGGAAGGAACACACCAGGCTAGTTGGTAAACAGGCCTCTATTAGTCTGGCCAGACGGCACTCTCGGAACCAAGTAGCTCAGAGAGATGCGGGTGCTCAGGGGTTAGCACAGTTTTTAAAGGCAGGTAGGTAGGGGATAGCAAGTAGGCAGGGAGCAGGGGGCAAGGTTCTGCTGATCACAGATGGTCAGCAGTCACGTACTCGGCAGTCACACATCGATGATTAACAGATCTACAGGATGTTTCAAAGGCCACCAAGACATTCAGGATGAGCAAACCGTTTGACAATTAACTTGTGGTTTCTATGTATGGTACAGGTTTTATCTCATAGTCTAGAACCACTAACTTACACGTTAATCATGATCCGGACTTCAAACAGTACAAGATTGCCTTACAGTCCTAGGCCAGGGTTCAAACAAAGGTCAGGGCTACGGCTACAAGGGAGCGGGTCAGAGCACTGCCTCCTAGGCCCCTTTTACTTTGGTCTCACACCACTATAAGGAGAAAAGTGAAAGACGACAAGATTATCTGGTGGGTTTTACTTGAAATGTTAAATCTCTAGATGATTTGGGAGAACAAGCCCAGAAACTGAATTATCCAAATCACCTTTCATCACTGAATCTGAGTTTGTTTATTCCATAAATAAACCGGCCAGCCCTCCATTTTCCCCTTGGTTGTTTAAAACTAGAGCACCGTATATGACATCCAACTTTTCCTCCCCAGGGGCGGCAAGTCCAGGGCTGACCCAAGAAAAGGACTTCGGGGAGGCAAAGTCAGACCTATGGAGTGGGCAGGGCTGTCTGGGGCACAGGCTCAGAGCAACAGGGGATTAGCAACCAGTGCAGGAGTCTTTGGAAGCAAGGTCAGAGACCAAAGACAGGCCAGCAATAGAGACAGAAAACAACAGCTGGATGCTGAAGAACGGGTCTGTACAATGCATCCAAGAAGACCGATTCTGATCACAGAACGTGAGAAGCCTCTGAGGCAGTGGCAGGGAGGAGGACATCTCACCCTGGGCCCCGCTCTGAGCATCATCCGCTGCAGCAAGCTGGACTGGGCTCCCAGGACACTACCAGCGGCTGTCACTTCTTGCAATACATTCGCGGGTAAAACTGAGATTGTCCGGTGAGTGACCAAGCGCCACGGAAAAGTCAGATAATAGAATCACTGCTCGTTCATTCACTCAGTCATTCATTCATTCAACAAATATTAAGTTAGCACTTATTATGTGCCAGCATCTGTTGCACAGTATTGAGATACAGCAGGTAACAGTACTATACAAATGAGCTTAGATTCCAGTGAAGGGAGACTACAAACTATACATAAAGTAAATAAGTGAAATATATAGCATTTAACATCCAAGGTCACCATGTGGATATCCAGGAGCGGGATGTTTCAGAGCAAAGAGAACAGCCAGGTCCTCATTCAAGAAAGCACCTAGTGCACTGGGGCCAAGAAGGTCAGTGTGGCTGGAGGCCAGGAAAGCGTTGGAAGCCCCAGTCAGAGGATAAAGGGAAGAGCAAGGCTGCAGATTCCACTGGCTCTCATAGGTTCTGAGAGCGGCTTTGCACTCTGATCTGGAGGAGGTGGGGAACTGCTGGGAGGTTGGCGGCAGAGGAATGAGCCGATGCAATTTAGGCATTCCGCGGGATTTCTCGGACATAAATCTTACATTAAGAGCCAGCAAGAGACCAAGGGTAGAAGCAGAGGTTGGTCGGGAAGCTTTGGTATATTCTGGAGAGAAACAGATGTTATTTGCACAAGTGGTGAGAAAATTTTAATCAATTGCTCCCCAGTGAGCGACACTTTTGGATATCATACCTACACTGGTTCTTCTTTTCGGTTACTCATGTAAGTTATGCTCCGTGGAGACTAAGACACCACAGGACATAATTGTGTTTACACACTGCTCCTGTACCAAAAGCCCTGCTGAGCCAAGACATGGGGATTCTCTTCCACAACGCGCAGCACACGGGCCCACTTTCATTCTTTCCCACCGCAGCGTGTGGTGGTTAATATCGAAATGTGACTTACTGGATTTTAATCTCTGCACATTCTTTCATATAAATGAATTCTTCAATCAAAAAAACTGTTTTATCATAGTCTGCATTCTGATAGGACTTCTGAAAATAGGGTCAGAGTCCTCCAAAAGAAAAAGATGATTTTTGAGTCTCTGCTCCCCTTTCCTAAGGGGCTCTGGGCCCGCGGGGAGCCTCTGTCGTTGATGCTGGCGGAACCTTGCGAGGTGCCAGAGCCAGGTGCTCTCTCCACCTCAGGCAGTCAGTGCCATCCACGGAGCCAACGGGGCCGGGGATGAGTCAGGCAGAGTCCCAGGTGGGGCCCAGTACAGAGGTTAGTGCGAATCTAGCCTAAACAGTCAGCTGAATTAAACATATTTTGAAATATTCCACTATGTTTACTTACATACTCTTGTTGGGCAGCCCCTGCTCCTTTTTATTATCATTATTTGCTGACACCCAAAATATGTTTTGCTGTCAGGCGTTTTATACTAGTGTTACCCTGAATTGTAACACAGAGTGGATCCTGTATCTCTTCTACTTGTATTCTGCCCTTGAAGCTGCTGGGTCCACCTTGGCCAGGTATCCGTAGGACTCACCTCAAGGCAGACTGGAATCACGACAATGGGCCCAGATTTCCACATAGTAAGAAAGAAGTCTGTGGCAGCTGCCAGGGCCTGTGGGTGGGGCGAACTGGGCAGGAGAACCAGGGCTGACGTGAGCCATACGTACATCATCTAAAACCTGCTGCGGCAGAAAGAGCAATGCCGCAGGCGGCTGTGCTGAGGAGTTTTTGTCTGAAGCTGGATAATGACTCAGTTTCCACAGTGAATACCGGTGAGGAAGTGACTCTTCCGAAATCAATGGTGGCAAAGTACTTTCAGCCTCTGCAGTATGTTTTCTTGCTTTTGAAGGTAAAGATGGAAGTCTTTTGGCAATTGTTACACCTTTTCTGATCGGTTTTGCTACTTTTATATGCGGTGTTTTCAAAAATTGGTCCAAAGTCTTTACTCACTATAATCTAACCATCAGTAACAATCTTACCAGTATTCAACATTTTCAATTTTTTAAGCTATGGCATTTTATAATTATTTTAGGGTTTAGTCAATGATTGCTGTATGTTTAGAACTCAAGATATTTGACTCTTAGTTCCAGTATTCTGTTATTGTATTTATATGAATAAAATAATATTTTCTTTTATTTAAACAAATCTTCAAAATTACTTTCAATACAAGTATGTACCCCTCCTCCCCTCCCCCTTTACAAACACTTTATTTCCATTTTCTTTTTCTCTCATATTTTTCCCTTATTAGCTTTCCCCTACCCTTCCCACTTTCCCTACACCTTTAGCCCCTTTCTTCCTATTTCACATTGTGTACTTAATTTTTCTAAAGAAAGATTTCTTTAGAAAATTGGAGATGTCTTATGCATCAGCAAATATGGTGGCTTGGGGAGAAAAATCTTGAAAATATTCATGAAACTTGCATTTAATTTCTCATGAAGAAACAAACCAACTTCCCCTACCCTTCCCACTTTCCCTACACCTTTAGCCCCTTTCTTCCTATTTCACATTGTGTACTTAATTTTTCTAAAGAAAGATTTCTTTAGAAAATTGGAGATGTCTTATGCATCAGCAAATATGGTGGCTTGGGGAGAAAAATCTTGAAAATATTCATGAAACTTGCATTTAATTTCTCATGAAGAAACAAACCAACTGAAAAATTACCAGGTTCTTTTCTAAAAGTTTGGTGAATAGAAATTAGGATTCTAACTTTTTAGATAAATATTGAAATAATCAAGTGTGCTCCTGAAACATAAATATAGTTGCTAGACCTCTGTCTGTCTCTCTGTCTGTCTCTCTCTCTCTCTCTCTCTCTCATCTATCTCTCTGAAATTAAAGAAGGGGTCTTTTAATGTATTTATCCAGTTTTGTAGCAATGAAACTACAGTTGTATAAATACAACAATCTTAGGAGATAGCTATTTACATTCCATATGCTTAAGATTTTCTACATGTAAGTCCACTTGTGAAACATTCAATAGCACAGTCTAATCTTTATATATATCTAAATAAGTCCACCTTCATCATATAATGCTTACAACAGAGCCACTGGGTCCTTGAAGTCAGTGTCTCCCAGTTTTAAGAACTGCCCCTCCCTTCCCACTCCCTGCTCTCAGTTGATGAGTGTCCTGTGCAGCCAATCAGATTTTTTCTTTGAGAAATTTAGAATTGCAACACTAGGTAGTTCTGTCAGGCATGTATAAAGAAAAGTGATTTGAACCCAGGGCTGGGGCTGGGGTGGTTCTTGGCCAAGAGACACTAAAGCCAAGGAAAATGGTCTATAACCGATATCCAGTGGCTTGGAAAGATGAGTTCTGATGGGCTGGGCTCCTGCAGCATCAAGGAAGAAGCACAGGAGGAGAACTGTCAGCGGGAGCAGAATCAGGGTATGGCTGAGGAGCCCTTGTGAGCATCAGCATCCTGTTGAGATTCTGTGTCTGAGAAGCCATCTTACTCTTCCATGACCATGAAACAGTTCATCATCGGGCGTGCTGAGAGGAAGCCCATGGCCTCGAAGGACATCTATACTTAGATCAAGGATCACTTCCTCTATTTTAAGCACATTGCCAAGCCAGGATGGAAGAATTCCATTCACCACAACTTTTCCCTCCATGACATGCTCGACTGCAAGACATCTGCCAATGGCAAGGTCTCCTTTTGGACCATTAACCCCAGTGCTAATGAATTACTGACTTTGGACTAGGTGTTTGAGCAGCAGAAAGGGCCTGATGCTAAGCTGCTCTGAAATGTGACTGTCAAAACTGAATTCCAACTAGGTGCATGGTACATTGGTGGTTTAGTGGTGAGGAGAGCTTCCTTCTACTGTGCGTATGGCAGAAGATGAATCTACTGTCGCCATGGCTCAGCTTGTGCCTGATGCCTGTCCAGTTCCAGTGAACCAGTCCTCGGTGCTACAGCCCGTGGTGAAGGTGCCACTGCCCTGGAAGCTTCACTTATGAGCTCAGAGCTAGCTCACAATAAGCAAAGGATTCTGCATTGCCCCCAGCGTGCTGCTACCTGATGAGCCTGTAATCCCTCTCCCTGCTGTAAGAACAGTGAAGGAGGAGAAATCCCCTGCGTGGAGAAAGGCTGTTGCCTTTGCTTCCTGTTTAGTCTGTCAAGGAGGAAGAAACCCAGCCTGGGGAGGACATATCACGCTTAGCGAGAGCTGTCAAAGTGGAGAGTCCTCCCTGAGAAGCATGGCCCTCTCTACCTCATCTGTCAAAGAAGAGTCATCTTTCTCCTGGAAGAATTCATCCTGCTCTCCCACCCCAACTCCCAAGAAGTCTTACAGTGAGCTCAAGTTCCCAGGATGGTCTCTCAGAAATGCTTGTGAAAGGAGATAAGCCAGTCTCGAAGGAAACAGCATCTGCTGGCCCCCTGTGTGGATGAGCCTGAGTTGTCTTCGTGGAGGGCCCCAGCATGTCTTGACAAGCCGCAGAGCTCCCTGTCCTGGAAAGGTCCTTGGGAGAGCCTGCACCACAGCTTGGCTGCCCCCAGGAGAAGGGAGGACCTTTCAAGACCCCCATTAAGGAGATGCTGTCCATCTCCTCCACCTCCAGTAGAATCTCTCCTCCCAGAACCCGTGCTTCCTGGAGACTCACATCCTCAGCCAAACCGAGGTGGCTGGATTTCAGTCTATACAACTTCCCCCCCACGGACCTTTGGCCCCTGCCTTACTCCCTGGGGCTGATGGATGTGAGTGAGCATCAGGCCACTGAAAACCATGCCCTCTTTGACTCAGCCGGAGAGCTCCTCACTCAGAATGCTTTCACCTTGCCTCTGAGCCCCTTAGCAGCTCCTCCCTCTCAGATCCCAAGCCGGCCAGGCTCCCGGGAACCACAGGTTCCCAGTCTTTCAGCCAACCATTCTCTGACAGAGGCTTGGTTCTAGACTCAATGAATCACAGCCTTAGCAAGATCCTGTTGAACATCAGCTTCCCCGGCCTGGAGTGGGACCCCCTTGGACCTGACAGTATCAGAGGGTCTCAATTTATTCCTGAGCTACAGGAGAGACTGGACCTTGACCCCTATGCTCAAGCTACCCACCACTCCAGGCACTTGTGAGGCTTGGCAGCCCAAGGCACAGTGTACACTGTGCCCTCTGAGTGAGGACAGCAGGCAGGGACCACACTGCAGCTGGCCTGATACGCAAAGGCAGCAGTCACACCTAAGCCAGCACCAGGACCTTTGCGATCCGTAGAGTCTGTGGAGAGAATGATACCTCTTCTCTCCCTACCAGGAGCAGGGTGGAAATGGCAAAAGCAATGGTAAAAGGAAATTAGGAATCCCCCAAATCCTTTCCATTTTGTGTCCTGCAGTATCACTTCCCTGCTTTTCTCAAGGAGGACTTTGTAAATGCTCCAAATTATCCTCTAATTATAAATGTACGCTTATTTTCTAAGATCGTTAGCTAGAGCCTGCCAGAAGGTGGGTAGGATGACATGGAGCTGGCCTTCGCTTCTGTCCCCTGCTTTTGGTTCCTAGAGGCGGAGGACCTGTAGTGCATGCTTCCTCCCAGGCCCTAGGTACCTGCCTCAAGACATTCAAGTCTGCTTTCTGGTGTCTCTATTGTTGCCCCTGCCTCCCACCTCCCTATGTTTCCAAGTCAGCTTTCTTGCAAGAAAAAAAAAAAAAACTTGGTTTAAAAGGTCTTATATTGAGCCAAGAACTGAATTTGGAGATGGAATGGATAGATTTAAAGCAAAGAGTAGGTACCCAGATGCACCCCCAAGAGATGTTTCTTTGACAATGTTCCTAGTCATGCCATGGAGACCAGCACTGACAAGAAATCAGGAGGCAGGGACCAGAAGCAAAAGGAAAAGAACCAGAAGGAATGTATGCATAAGACCCACAATAAATGCACTACATTGAAAAGAAATTGATCAGATAAAACTGTGTATTCATAGCAATGAGCTGAAAGGCAGACTTTGGGGCTGGGGATGTGGACCGACAGTGCAGTGCCTGCCTAGCACACATGAGGCTCCAGGTCTGATTCCCCAACACAACAAAAGCAAAACAAAAAAGGTAAACTTGGATGCTACCTCTGACTTAACTTCCTTAGGTCACAGAATTTTAGTTACCTGTGTCTCCGTCAACTCTTGTTTCAGAATGGAAGACTGAGTGGGATGCAGTGTGCTCCCCCGTGATGAAGCCTGAAGTGGAACAGAGCCTCAGAACAGTGCTCATCCCCTCAGATCGCCCGGGGCGCCACAGGGTGCTGGGTGGTGGGGACTTCGAGAAGGAAACACAAGGGACTCGCCCAGGGCAGGACAGCTCCAAAAAAACGGTGGCAGCGGAGTGACAGCATGGTGACTACAGTCTCCCTCTTCTGTCTTTAAGCCTTTTCAAAAACAAGGCTTGCTCTGTTTAAAAAAACAGGTCTGCTTCTCCTGCTTTCAGTATTTCAACAGATGACTGATACGGGGAATCGAAAATGGAGAGTTAAAAGGAGAAGTGCTGAGAACTGTACTGTGTGTGTGTGTTTGTGGAGACGTGTGCTCGGTGTGTGTGTGTGTGTGTGTGTGTGTGTGTGTGTGTGTGTGTGTGTGTGTGTGTGTGTGTGTGTGTGGTGTGTTGTTCATTCACCCCCAGGCTGACGGTCAAACCCAAGGCTTTGTGCACCTATGCCCGAGCTCTACCTTTGAGCTACACCCCAGCCCTGCATACATTCCAAGCTATTTTTATGCTCTTATTATTTTTCCCAACAGAACATTGTAAGTCTTTGAAACAAGGCCCTGAAGTAAGATTACAACTCACAAAGGAGGAACTGGTTTATAAACAGTCCCGTTATGATCACTGAAATTTCTTTTTATGAAAGTAAACGATATTAAATTTGGACAGCAATGTTTTTTTTAATGTTTGTTTGATGCTTCTAGTTAAGAGGTGGCTGTAAGGGCTGGGGATTTAGCTCAGCGGTTCGGTGGCCTGCCTTGCAAGCACAAGGACCCGAGTTCAATCCCTGGTACCAAAAAAAAAAAGAAAAAGAAAGAGGTAGCTGTATACTTCAAGAATATGGAAGTAAAGAAAACAAAAAACACATTGGTTGTGTGGTAGGTGGAACTTGAAGTTTCTTCCTTTTATGAAACTGTAAACACACACTGTTTCCTAATGAAATATACATGCCAGAAGAGCGCCTCAGTGATTAGAAGTCTGGTGCATAGGAAGATCCCAGGTACGTCTTTATAGCTTTCTTTTCATGACTTTGACTTCTCCTGATGAGCTTCCCTAACAGCTCTGGCAAGGTTAGGTCTCGTGGGTGACAGACTCAAGGATTAAGGGGCTCGGTAGCTTCATGAATGGATCTTTGTTCAAGCAAAATTAAGCTGCAGTGAGGGCACTGTCCTGCCCAACACTTGCCATTTAAACTTTCCTTCCCTGAAATTTGTAACTTGGCCGGAATAGTATTCATCCTACAACTTTGTAACAAAGTATAACTTCTCATGAATTCCGAAAACACACACCAAGTAAAGCAAATCAAATACTTTATGGAGAGCTCAAATGTTCTCTTTTCATTGAGTTATGATCTCGCTTTTTTGGGAAAGGATGCAATTAGCAAAATGAGTATTTTCAATGAGACCTTGGTTAAAAACCAAGCATACCCTTGGCAAGCATTTGGCACACAGTGTAGCTTTATTTCTATTTGGAATCTGGCGAAAACTAAGACATTTGCTTGGGAAAAACGAAGAAATTTGTTTTCAGTGAATTTTTTTCCACGAAAAAGTACCTGGGATTTACTAAATCAACTTAAAGAAACCCTTGTAAAAATCACTGAATTGCAGAAACTTCAACATTAGATTTCTAAAGTAGTAGGGAAAAGAACAATTTTTTAAAAGTTCCACAAAACTGTGAGTAACTGCCGAAGTGCTGGAGAACTGGAGGATGAACAGGACCTCTGAGGTCACTTGGTTCTTCCTTCTGTGGGGCAGGCGTGTCCCTGCCTTATTTTCCTTGGTATTTTCTCCAGTCACATGGAATGTCTAAGTGACACAATAGAGTCCTTTCACTTACAACTGTTTTTATAGCATTTGGTCAGCTGGAGCAATGCTGAATGGAAAGCAATTTTTCTAAATCGAATGCTACTTTTAATTGTCATTAAGAGATTTAAAATTAAGGCAGTGATGCTCTTTTTTAATGTTATTCTTATCTGGAGGTGGGTATTAGGCTTATATGCATTTACAGACTAAGCCTTAGTTTAAACTTTGACTATAATTAGTTGTTAGGCTTCAGAAGACACAACTCTATATAGATTTGTGCCATGATAAGGTCCTATTCTAACACATAACACCTTGAGGTTTTATTGTTTTATTGCATACAATTATCCCATAAAATGATATACTATCATTCAACTATTTTGGAAATGTCTGGTGACAGAAATAAATTACCTTAAAATATGACACATATCACAGCAGATGGATCCTAGTGAATGATTGCTGAGATACCTACCAAAGAAAAGTAACACACAATTAAAATGCTTTCTTTTGAAAACAACAAGAGTAAGGAAACAATTGAAATTTCAGTCATTACATAAACTCCAAATGAATCCTTTGTCTGTTGTAAATATTATTCATATTATACTCCTATACGTAGAATGAACAATTCTGTAAGCAATTTCAGCACTCCAATGAAAATTTTTTGAAAAGCAGAACAAACAGCCTTTACTTGTGTTGTTTTTAGTTGTCCTTTTCATCTCTGTCAGCAAATTTTTTCTTTTCAAAACACATTTAGGGCTTGTTGATCCACTCTTTTTGTTCTGTTCATTAATAAAAAAATCAAGTATCTAGTTTGACTATTTAATACAATTTTTATAGCATAGTTGATTTTAAATATTCCCTAATGCTTGACTATAAAATTACTATTTTTTTTAATTTTATTGAGTTTATTGGTACATTTTAGGGATACAGTACAGTTGCATTCATTGTTAGGATCTTGTACCTCTACATGACAAGTCTTGATTCTTATTTTTTCCCCTTACCTCTGCCCTCCCTTCACCCCCTCCTCCCCTCCCCATCTACAAACACTTTATTTTCATCTTTTCATTCTCTCACATTTTTTTCTTTTCCCTTTTTGTTCTTCCCCTACCCATCACACCTTCCCTACACCTTTAGCTCCTTTCTTCAAATTTCTAAATGTCAATAATCTTATTAGGATCTTATGCATTGTTGCAGATTATTCACACCAGGGAAACTATTTGGTATTTACACATGTGTGACTTATTTATTTCACTTAGGAATATATCTTCAATATGTATCCATTTTCCTATGAATGAATCTATTCTCTCGCTCTTTATGGCTAATATTCCATTTTATAGAAAAACCACATCTTCTTTATCCAGTTTCCAACG
>NW_022900923.1:39860410-39870595 GCF_012274545.1 Fukomys damarensis
GTCTTTATATTTGGGGGGACTGATTGTTTTGAGTTCTTTATATATCCTTGATAATAGTCCTTTGTCTGAGGAACAGCTGGTAAAAATTTTTTCCCACATTGTAGATTGTCTCTTAGTTCTGCTGATGGTTTCTTTTGAAGTACAGAAGCTTTTTAGTAAGATGAGATCCCAGTTGTTGATTCTATCTGCTAGTTCCCGTGCTACTGAGGATTTGTTCATAAAGTCTTTTCCTATACCAATGTCTTCCAGAGTTCTGCCTAACTTACCTTCCAGCAAGTTTAATGTTTCTGTTTTAATATTTAGATCTTTAATCCATTTGGATTTTAATTTAGTGCATGGCGAAAGGGTCTAATTTTAATCTGTGGCAGGTTGACATAAAGAGGCTATCTTTCCTCCACTGAGGATGGTCAGCTCCTTTGTCAAAGATGAGGTAGCTGAGTACATCTGCATTTGTTTTTGTGTCTTCCATATAAAATTACTATTTACAGAACAGTTTATTTGGAATCCTTACAGCACCCACTCACAACAGGCACAAAATGAGTTAACGGAGTGCCGCAGGTGCGCCAACTGAATGGTGAACGCTCCCAAAGACCCACCAGTTAGAGGCTTTGTCTCCACAATGACACTATTAGGAGGTGGTGGGACCTTTAGGAGGAAGAGCCTCATGGGAGGTCCTTAGGTCACTGGGGTCACAAACCAGACAGGGATTGAAAGACCCCCACCACTTTCTCTCCTCTTTTGCTTCCTGTCTTGTTATGAGGTGGGAAGTTTTGCTCTATCACAAGCTCCTGCCATGATGTGCTGTCTCAACCCAGGCCCAAAGCAATGAGGCCAACCCACAATGGACTAGAACCTCCCACACTCTGAACCAAAATAAACCTCTTCTCTTTATAAAGTATCTCTGGTATTTGGTGACTAGTGCAGGAGGATTGGTAGGAGGGGTGAAGTATCATGGATATAAGTTTGGATCCCCCTTGAAATTCGACATACACATGTATAGATATGTATACATATGTAATCATCAAAGCTGCTTCCATTTTACAAACAACCCAGAATAAGTCATATAATCCTAACTTGGAGATCAAAACCAGGACCGCATGCATGCTAGGCATGTACCACCCCTGAGTATGTCTTTAGCCCCTACAGCACCCTGTATACTGCTATACAATTGGGAGAGAAAAAAGAGGGAGCAAGAAAAGGGGAAGGAAACAAGGGTGAGGACAAGAAGGTACAGAGCTGAAACTGTAGAGACAGTTTGGTGAAGGAGGCCAAGAAGTAACACAGAGAGGAGCAGGTGCTATAGTGTCGCTGATACAGATCAAACCATTGCCATCACCAGAAAATCTTTTCTGACCTCTTCTTCCAACTTGCTATGGTATCCCCCTCTATCAATCACCTATGTCTGTGTAAAGCTTAACACAGCACTGTCTCACAAGGTTTCTGAGAGCTGAGAATCCAGAGGAAGTTTAGCTGAATCACTGTGGCTTAGTATTCCATGAGGCTGTTGGCTGGACACTGTCTTCTGAGGGCTGGACCAAGACTAAAAGGTTGGTTCCAATATGGCTCCCTCACATGGCTGTTGGCAAGCAGACTCAGTGCTTTACCACATGGGCTCCTCATATGCTCCTCTAAGGCTGACATAGAAAGCACTGTTAAAGAAAGTATTGACACAGTGGTGCATGCCTAGAATTCTAGCTACTTGCAGGGGACGAGGAGGATCACAGGTTGGAGGCCAACCTGAGCAACTTAGTAAGACCTTGTCTCAAAAGAAAGAAAGAAAGAGGAAAAGTTCAACAGATCTGACTACAGAAAAACAGATACAACCCGAAGTGCTGTAACTAACATTAAAAGAAAAACTGAAAAGGGAAAGTTGCTGCATTTGATGGAAAAATAATTGACATATTTAATTTATACTATACCCATATATGATAGATCAATGTGAAAAGTGAATAATTAAAAGTGAGAAACTGGTTTCATTGGAGAACAAAACAAATGAAATTATGAAGAAATCGTTGACATTCATTACTAGTTAACAATTCAAAAATACAAATAGAAATGTATACTCGTACACATTGTTATTGGTACAACCTATTTGAAGGGCAGTATTGGGCCAGGGACTTAGTTCAGTGGTTCCTCTGTCTGCCTCACAAGTGCAAGGTCCTGAGTTCGATCCCCAGTACCAAACAAAACAAAACAAACAGAAATATGAAGGGCAGTATTGCACATATGGTAAATCCAATTATTTACAAAAATCAGTAAGTTATGTTTAAAAATCATGCATATTTAAGAATCAGTAAGGTACCAAAGATGTAAGGATGTACCTTATAGCATTATTTATAAAAATGAGAATACAAAAATAAAAATATACTGTGACTGAGGCTTGGCTTGAATAAAAATATGGTGTATCAACACAGTTAAATTCTACTTATGCATTACATTGACTTTAGGTGAATATTTTCTGATATCCAAGATAGTAATAATATTGTTATGTGAAAAAAATAAGTTGCAAATGAGATGTATAAAATGATACCATAATTTGGTACAAAATCACTTGAAGGGTATACAAAGGATATCTGTACATGATGAAACTATAATTTTAAAAATTATAGATATTTATTCCACCTTCTTTTATTCTTTAAGTTAAATGAATGTAGATTGTTTTCCTCATTATAAAAAATTGGGATCATTAAATATAAAAAATATACACTCAATTTTAATAAGAAGGATTTTTTAAAAAGTATCGATGTAGGGTTCCCTAAGTTATTTATGCAGTGTGATTGAAAGATATGATGAATGTTTACATTTTTAAAATTTATCATAGTAAAAGACACATTGCCCTTAATTTCCCCCAGGTTCTCCTCCTCTCTTCAAACACTTTTCCTCTCGTTCTTGCCACTTTCCGAAGCAGTTCTGGAAATCCTCTTTCATGAGTGTCTTCAGTTGCACTGTCGCATGGCTCCCTTGATGTAGTGAATTGATTCAAAACATTTACTTTTCATGATCATTTTGACTTTGGGAAAGAACCAGAAGTTGCACGTCAGATCTGGTGAAGAAGACGGATGAGGACACACTGTAATATTTTTATGAGCTGCCTTCCCAATGGATGTTATCCAGCAATCACATTCACTATATCGATTACACTTCATGAAGATACAAAATAAGACTCTCAGAACTGCTTCAGGAAGTGGAAAAAGGACAGGATAAATGTGTTTGAAGTGAGGGAAAGCATTTTGAGGAGGGTTAATGTGCTGTATCTTTAACTGTAATACATTTTATTTTCTTCTTTGTTGTAATACATTTTAAAAATTTAATTGTGCAACATATATTTTGATCATACCTTGTATACTTTTTTCCCTCTTCCTGATCAAAAAAGAACAACATACTTAATTGGCCAAGATTTGGATACATGCTGTAGATAGTACTGGCTCCTATCCAACCCTGCCTTACATCTCTTATTTCTGTCTTTACTCTAAGAAGTTAACCAGAACAGCTAAGTGGTTCAGGAAATGTAAAATATAAAACTCATTTCAAGCAAAATAAAAGTTAAAAGCAAATAAAAAGTTAAATGATATACACAAATATCATGTGCTTAGACCAGGCCCTCTGTGTGAATATTAAGATATTCAGGCAAGACCTGGTGAGGGGATAATGGTTTGCTTTTTGCACACATTCAGGTAATTCTTAGATTTTTTTCATTGTTATTTTTATGCAAATAAAAATTTGCCAATTTTATTAATAAGTGGCTATTACTTTGAATTATGTTCGCTTAATTTAATGTAGCAAAAAATATTTTTAGACCATGGTAAGAGAAGAGCTTAAGCAGATTTAAAATGAATTAATGAAAGCACTAAAGGATTTCTTCTATTTTTAAAGAAATCTCTTTTGGTTTGGAAATGTAAAGGACTATCTCAGCACATTTTTGGCCCGCTAGGCCTTTGGCTTCTTTTCTTTTCTTTCCAATTCCAGCTTTCATTTTGAATAACCTAATAGTAAAATATTTCTCATATGGAAAAAACAACACTGAGCTATCTAAATTCTATAAAGAATATCATTTTAGATGCAGCAAGGCTTTGACTTTTCAAATTCTCACTATCATGCTGTAACTTTCCTCTTCCAGTTTTCACTGGAACCTTTAAATGAACAACATAAGAAATTAAACAGTAGGTTATATTTCTCTGACCTAAAAAATTAGGAGGAAGATGAGGAACAGATGAGAAAATGAAATCAGGAGACGGAAGCCCTCATGTTTTGTTTGTGTTAATCAAAAGCACATATTCAAAATCCTTCTGGTATCCTAACTAAAAAGATCAAATATCACAAAGAACAGTGTATATTTTTCCAGCTGTCTATATGTCAGAGAAAGGAATGAACTGACCATTTCCTATGATCTATTGATGGTTCAAAATCCTTTAAAAGAGATTCACAATAGTTTAAACACATTTCTAACTAATACTGTAAAGGGAAATTTTATTTATATTTTTAGAGACTAAAAAGAAGGAAAATTTAGCCCATGTGTCATGACTTGTTTAAATACCAACATGTTTGAAACTACAGCAATAATGGTTTCCATAGCAAATATGAAACACAAAAATAATAGATTTTTGCTTTGTTTGGCCGAATGCTACTAGGAGCCAGTTTTGTTTAACATGCTAATCAAGACTAACTCACTTAGATGCAATTAATTGGAGCAGTGGCTTCCAGACTTTGGGACTTCACAAAGCAATCAAGTTTCTCAAATGAATGTGTGAATACATTGGAGAGGAAACAATAGAATAGAATATAGCAGAGAATTATAATTTAAGGCAAAGCATACTTCAAGAGAGCACAACTACAAGGGAAAGCCAAATATGGGACAGGGACAGCCTCAAGAAAGAGACACTGAAAGTCAGTATTGAAAGAGAGGGGCTGGGGATTTAGCTCATTGGTTCTGCCGCCTGCCTTGCAAGCTCAAGGACGGTTCCAAAAAAAAATGAAGGAGGGGATTTCAATGGCTCCGGTTGGCCCTCAGAGGGCACCACTACATGGGAGATTATTAAAACTGGTCAAATGGATAAGCCTTGGAAAGGACTGAATATGCACAAGGTCAGGGGAGTGGTGTGCAAAGAGGGTGCTGGGGGTACACAGGCCATTTTTCAGAGTATCTTCACAGCCAAGATGGTTAGACTGTACCTGGGAAGAAACCAGGAGCCATCAGCGGAGTGTCAGTTCTGCGCTCTCTCATGCATCCTTGAGGAATTCCCTTCATTTCTCCGAGTTTTCAGCCATTTATAAAATGAGTCCATAGCTAAGTCGCAAGCTATTTTACGATTAAATGCTATGCAGCAATGTGAAAGGCATGGCACAGTATCTGGCTCATAGTCTGAGATCCCTAATGTTTTGCTGGCTGTGAATATTTGTGAATCATCAAAGTTCATGTTTAGGAAGATCAATGTGTTAATCTGTAAATGCAAAAGAGAGAAACAGTGAATGGTATCAGCAGAATCTCAAGATTGGGACTAGAGGATAAGAGTGATAAAAATCTCCTACGTTTTTGACCTTTTGAATTTGAGATCCTAGGATTAGCATTTGAGATCCTACGATTACATTAGATAAAACTGTTTAACGGGCTTTAAAAAGTTGCTTATGAGCGGGATCAAGGGTTGAGACACAGATCAGGGCATCACACACTTAGAGGGGCGAGCGCTGAAGCCAAGAAGAGGTCTCTGTGATGCCAAGGGCAGAAAAGAAGGGAACAAGACTGAGCACTGAGCACCTTCTCTCCTGAGGAGGGACACAAGCAAAGAGGGCTGGAAGGCAGCAGGGAAAAGGATTGAGAGAGAGAGAGAGGAGAGAAAAGACCAGGTGCTGACAGGGCCATGAACCCAAGGGAGAACACAGCATTTGGAACACTAAGGCACTCATAAGTATTCCACGCCATGGAGGCCAAAGGAGCAGGAGCTCGAGTCCCAAGGCGCTGTGTAGTGACTTTGTGAGAAGAGCCTTAATAGTGTGGTGAGAGCAGAAGCAACAGTGCCAGGGAAGACAGAAAACCGTAAAGAAGTTGTTATTTTATATTTTAGACAAATATATACTAAAAGTAATCAAAAGCATATATACATAATTTTTAAATAAGTACCACACCCTGATTGCACCACTGGAGCTCCTCTATCTATATTTTAAAACTGTGTTTCTTCGCTCACCTACTACTCTAGTTTCTTGTGTCTGTTCTGGTTTACATCTGGATGTCCCTCCCCGCCAAAGCCTCATGTGCTCACAGCATTATCATCATCTATGGATTAGTCCACTATTGAGTCTCTAGCCAACTTGCTATTAGGGGGTGAGATGTGATTAGAAAATGCGGGTCACTGTGGGCATCTCACAGTGGACCCTGCGGAAGGGTTCATCTCTTCTCCACTCCTATCTTCATGCTCTCTCTGCTTTCCAGCTGCCATGCTGCCCTCCTTTGGAGACTGCCAACTATGGACTGAACCTCTGCAGACTAAGCCAAAATAAATCTCTCCTCTTTAAGTTGTGGGTATCGGGTATTTGTCCAGTGATGAGGAAAGTCATTAACCCAGTATCCTATGTACATCGAACACCATACTAAGACGTATTGCTGTGTACCCGTCTCTACTTCACCACAGGATGTCTGCAACGCTATCTGTGTGATGCAAAGGATCCTTGTGTACTGTATCACTTATTTGGTCAGTCCTTTTTTCCACTGGCTGATAGTTGGATATTTGGAGTTTCCATTAATTTGATAATAGAAAAAAAAAGGCAAAGTCTTTAAGGCTGACAAGGCAATGGTCTAGAACTCTACCCTGTCTTGCTGTTTATAGATTTTGTTGGCATGCTCATATAGTACAACTTCCATATGTACCAACACAGAGCTACATCTGTCTCCCTCTCTAGAGCTCTTCCCTTTTAGCTTTGGTCTCTGCCTTCATTTGAGGATTCAATTTCCTGTGCTGTGAACCTCTCCTAGCCTTTCTGTACAGTCCCATCACTAGGCATTTCTGGAAATAAAAAAGTAATTCTTGCTCTAAAGACTTAAACTGGAATTTAGGTGGCTGAATTACTTAACCTTCGGTTATAATCTGGTAAAATACATAGATGCTATCTTTCTGGTGTAGCCCGTCGGCACTAGAAGAGCCTAGAAGTTACCTGCTTCCACCTCATTTACAGCAGTGGAAATCTGATAGCTTATAACTTCTACAAAATCTGTGGCAGAAATAAAGAACAGCACGGCCTAGAGTTCTTACTCCTAGCCTACTGCCCTTTCTGCTACCTTCTGACACCCCTACCTGCCTTCAGTTGTGTTTAAAAATGATGGACGCCTTACCCATTTTTGGAGGCTAAGGGAGCTGCACTTAAACAGGAAACGTGTAAAGGGAAATGTTTCAGAAACCTGGGAAGATTCTAGAATGTGCTATACCTGGGAACCCCAGGGCCAGGTTCCATGTGCAGTATAGACACTGGCTCACGGCGCGACTCCAGGAACCTATGTTGCCGCTCCACGTTTTAGCTGTTCCAGGCACACACTTGGGCACCAAACCATGCAGGCTTTGCTGGAACCGCTGTGAAGGTGATGAGGCAACCCTTGTACAAATCTGTTCGTTACTCGAGTGAAAGCCACACTGCGTCTAGAGATGACACTGTCAGATGCACAGCACAGACTCTTCTATCTCACTTATTCTAATTCCTTCAGTTTCAAAACAACAAGGTCTTCACTTAACTCCTCTGCCCTTGGGTTTCTCCATCTACCAAATGAGGGAAATAACCAGGCTTGATGAGAATTAAGAAAGTTAACGTACATAGAGCACAGCCTCATACACAGCAAACACTCAGTACGTTTTAGCTGCTTTTAGTGTACCTAGCTGACAGTGAATGGTAGCACATGGATACCTACTTCCTATTTAAGATAAATAATATAAGTGCTTCCTGGCTTAGTTTCTTCTTCGTTTGAGTGAGTACACTGAAGATTTCCACAGGTGAAGTAACAAGCATGAGAATGAAGGAGAGCTGGGCTACTCAGGCCACAGAGGCTCTGGTTTCCCTCTAAGAATTTGATTCTTCAGCTGTCCTGTTGTGTTAGTCAGCTTTCTGTGACTGTGACAAAATATCTGAGAAAATTAAGTCACATGGAAGAAAGTTTTTTATCTAGGCTCACAGCTTCAGAGGTCTCAGTCCACAATCGCTTGGGCCCATCACTTTGGTCTGTGGCGAGCAGAACATCACGGCAAGGAATATGTACAGAAGTACCTCAGCTCACAAACTTAATTTGTTCTATGATTTTGGAAAAGAATTTTCAAACAAAATGAAATTTTGCCAATTTCTTCTGTTTGCAAACCAAACTGTTTGCAAACAAAAGCGTTCCTGAACTGAGGTACCATTGGGGTGGAACGAAGCTACTAATCTCCTGGTGTCTGGGGAGCAAGAGAAAGAGGAAGGGGCCAGGATCCCCATATATCATCTTTCCAGGGCACATTTCCATGACCCAACTACTTCCAAGTAGTTTCCTCCTGAAGTTTCCATCACCTCCCAAAGGGTCCCCAACACCATTAATATAGCTTGGTTGATGACTAAGTCTTCAACATTTGAGGTTTGGGGAACATTTAAGATCCAAACCACAGCACCCATTCAACATGGTATCCTCAGGGCTGGGGATTTAGCTCAGCGGTTCGGTGGCCTGCCTCACAAGCGCAAGGACCCGAGTTCGATCCCCGGTACCAAAAAACAAAAACCAAAACAAAAACAAAAACAAACACAAAACATGGTATCCTCAGGGCTGGGGATTTAGCTCAGCGGTTCGGTGGCCTGCCTCACAAGCGCAAGGACCCGAGTTCGATCCCCGGTACCAAAAAACAAAAACAAAAACAAAACATGGTATCCTCAGCACTGGGTGTCCGATCAATACTGGCTACTGAATGAATTCACAAATTTACGAATGCATCCAAAGATAGAAGTAGAGAATGGCCATAAGGGAAGAAGTCTGGCTGGCGTTTTGGGATTTCCAGAAAAAGGGAGAGAAAGACTTTAAACAGAGAGAGGAAGGTTGTGGAGTAAGTGTAGCTGTTGCCCAATGCACTGAGACTCCAGGCCTGGAGACAGAGAGGGAGCTGGACAAGCAGGTCCAAAGAATCACAGTCTGTGTTTTGAACAAAGTCAGCTATCTTAAGGAGGCAGTAGAGAGTGTTTCTTTGTGACAGCAATAGTCTACAGAGGTTTCCAGTTTTAAAAGGTTCATTCTGAAGGTGTCACAAAGAACACCTTATTAGAGTGTCTGTCTCCCTGAAAATGAATCCTCCTTCTTTTGTGCTCAGGGTGTTTCCCTGTTAATAAAAGCCTCCTGCAATGACCCCCAGTTGTTTCACAACCTCCCTGAAAGTAAAAGATGCTCATTGTTCAGGTCCCCCACCTTCCTCAACACACTCTGTCCCAGTTGGGGTCACAGAAATGCCATTTCTACTAAACCATCACCGTTGAGTCAAGAGACAAGTTGCAGCAACTGTCTTTATTTTTGTCTCTTCATTTTATTTATTTAGGTTGAAATAGCTTTCAACGAAATCCAACCAGCATTTAGCCCGCACTCACTCTGAGCAAAGCATCATCACAAGCGACACAAAGGCAAGGAGGGGCGGTTTCTCAGCTTTGAAAACCTTCCGCTTGCAGATTCTTACGCTGATTGGCAAATTACTTCAGTATCACTTTTTAGGGTATAGGCTTCTTTTACCTGCTTTGTGTGCTCTACAATTCGGTGGAAGTTGGATCTGAGAACATTAAACAGAAGTCTCCAAGAAATCCTCTCAACCTCTCCATCTGTAAATTCTCTTTATATTTTATAGCTCTCACAGCACTTAGCATTTTTAATTGTTTTTTTGTTTTTGTTTTTCATTGCTACAGTCTGGGGAGGAGGCAGGCACAGGGACCGGTGCTGAAGAGAAGAGACAGAAGACCTGTGCTTGAATTTGAAGCCAGGCTCAGATTCAACTGTAAAATCTCGGCCACTAATCTCTAAGATCCTCAGTTCCGCTTTTAGAATTGGAAGATGAAAAGACTGTCATAGGATGGATGTGGAAATTAGTTACATGAACTTACTTCAAGAACTAGTATCAGGCTGGGGTCTTAGCTCAGTGATACGGCCGTCTGCCATGCAAGCGCAAGGTCCTGAGTTCGATCTCTGGTGCCAAAAAAAAAAAAAAAAAA
>NW_022900923.1:39870612-39872114 GCF_012274545.1 Fukomys damarensis
AAAAAAAAAAAAAAAAAAAAGAACTAGTATTGATATGTTGATTTTATTATCGCTACATGATCTAGCAAAGGGCCTTGACAATGAAAAAAGCTCTCCTGCACTACTGAAGAGATCATACCTGCCACAGGCAACCACCTGAGATATATTATCGTCTTATTGACATTCTTTTCCTCTCACATTGAAAGCTTATCTGTAGCGAAGTCTTACTAGGATCAAAGAGGAGTGTTTGCACGGATCAAGCAGAATTGAAGAGCAGGTTTGCTGGAGGAGCTGACCTTTTAGATAGGGTCCTCTCCTCATGCTTTATGGTCTTGCTTTTATCGTAAAGCCTGATGATTATAACAGGGAAGCCCTAGTAGTACAAAGTATAGGCTCTGGAATAAGATAGTTGTGTGTTCAAATCATGGGTCTCCCTGAATTAGTTGGACAATATAGGGTGATGTAAATTTTTATCGGAGCCTTAGTTTTTGCCTCTATAACATGAAGATCACACAGGATTTTATAATAATTAATATTAATACATTAAAACAAGTAGTAAGGAATTAGCTAAGTAAGCTCAGTATGTATGGACTACGACAATACTCACCTTTTGTCCCTAAGCATTAACTGAGCAACTACTATAGGCTGGGTGCCATACAGGTACTGGAGGTAAACCGTGCCATCACATCATCAATGGGGAAGACAGAGGAGTCACTGAGGGTTGGCCTACAACCGGACAAGTGTTAGGGCATAAATAAGAAGAGGTAGCACCATCATGACAGACTGGACCAGGAAATTGTCAGTAATAATCAGGGAGGGTTTCCTGAGGTACTACTTTGAAGAGGCTTAAAGGTAGAGGCGTGGACAGAGGACAGAGGGGCCTGCGGGAGGATGCAGAAATCTGGAAAGCCTGGACATCTGGGAAGGTCGAGGGTTCCAACAAAACCAAGCTTTTTAGATTTGTAGATTTGTAGGATCCTAAGGGATGTCGATTTGCTTTGTGAAAGGGTTTGTGCTTTTTTTCCTGAAGGGACAGGGAGGCACTTGTGGATACAGCCCTCCCTCTTAGAAAGTTTAAGTGGGGACCATCGAGTTAAGAAAGTGTCTTGTATTACGGTATTAATATAGGTTGAGAGTCTTCAAACATGATCTTCCATCCTGCTTAAGCCTCATGGGTGACCTAACTCATTTCTTTGTAATTTCATGGTCAGCCAGAGATACTAAATGGGATTGCAGAGGTCAAATTCGAAGCCATACATACATAAATATATCCCATAATAAGCATTTTAAATACGCATCCGTTCCTTTGGCCAAACTACTGTGTAGGCAGAATATAAAACCCATTGCTAAGCCTCGGTCTCCTCCCTTCCTTCCCTCTTTCGCAGCGCAAACAGCAGTCCCAAGCCTGGGACAGAGGGTGCCGGCTCAGACAAGCAGTGCCTCCTAAGCGATGATTAAAAGGCAGGCGCGCGGAGGTCGGGCGCGGGCCCGGAGGGAGGCTGCGCATGCTCAGTGCGCGGGGC
>NW_022900923.1:39872840-39950342 GCF_012274545.1 Fukomys damarensis
GATGCTCGCAGCTCGCCTCTCCGGCCCTCCCCACGCCCGAGGCGGCGAGGCCACAGCATGTGAAGGTTAGAGCCGGGCGTCGCGAGGAGCCGCCGGGAAAGATGGGGGATGCTGCGGACCCCAAGGAGGTGAGAAAGACCTTCATCGTACCAGCCATCAAGCCCTTCGACCACTATGATTTCTCCAGGGCCAAAATCGCCTGCAACCTGGCCTGGCTGGTGGCCAAAGCCTTTGGGACAGGTAAGTGTGGGTCTTCCCTTCCCTCATCCTCCCGGTGGTGTCCCTGTCCAGGTTTTTGCTTTCTGATTCTCGAATCCCCCTCCATGAGTGTCTTCCCGTTCTGGTTCAGGGAAACGATAGGAGACTAGGACGTGGAGGAAGAAAGAAGAAATAAAAGAAAGCAGGTTCGGGCATCAGGGAAGGCTCCCCTCCCCCGCGCATGGTCAGGGTGATTTCGACCAGCTACCTTTTATTGAAAGGCAAAAGGGTTTTTTTATTTGGTGAGGAATTTGTCTTGTTTTTACAGAGTGGTTTTAATTTGTGGTGTTTTCCTCACTTTCTGCATACAGTCCCCCCTTCAGTCATAATTGTGATTACACTGCCGAGAAATCTGAGTTGGTTTCTTTATTGTCGTTGAAGGTGGACAGCACACAGTACTGTGTCGATTTTGACATTTGTAATGATAGCTGCTATTCAGAATCCGTCAAAATGGAAAGGGGCCTGTGCTGAAGTGCAGTATTAATTTTTGTTGTTATTCTTTACGACTGTATCAGCCCTCGGTTCTCATTTCAGGTTGTTATAAACCGTTTTTGAAAACCAGTGTGTAGTTTGCTGGGCTCTACGGGTGCTATTTTCAATTCGTATTATCAGTGAGCTGTATTCTTCTCTCCAGATGTATTTTGACTTCATAAGTGAAGATCATCTACAAAAACATCTTTCTTTGGGGAATTTTAGCACCATTTTTCGAGGGCATGTGCTGGTGACACAGAAGTTCTGTTAGACAGTGGTAATTAAACTCCATGACCCAGTCTTTGTGGAATAACAGGAAAAGGGCCTCTTGTTGTAATTCCTTAGCTGTTGCTTTAGGAGCCCATGTTGTGGAATGTTTAAAAAATTAAGAGAGCTGGCTTTTCATTGGAGATGTAATTTAGTCAGATAACTTTCAAGAGTAATTTTGCAAGATTTCTTTTCGGTAGCTGGTAAGCATTGGATGCATAAAATATTTATTGAAAAGTTACTCAGGGTTTACAAACTTTTCTTCGGATGCTAAACACAGGTTTTTGTCTTGGGTAGGGATGTTAAAAATGTGTGAGTAAATGGTTTAATTCAGACAACTCTTTAAACATGTACACAGCTGAATATTTTCGGGACTTGTGTGACTCGGTGTTTGGAAAATTATTTGAATTAGTTTTGGGAGAAACTTTACTTGGATGTAATTTTATGTTTATGACAGTTTTAACTTTATTCGAATTGTCATACTTTGATATTGAACTAGTATTGGCAATAAATATAATCCCTTTGAAACAATTTAAATTTTAAAAATTTCTTTGGAATTAAACATGTAGATTATCACAAAGTGTTATTGTTTTTTTTTTAATTTCCCACTAAGAAATACATGTATTTTTCGTTTTAATTTAAGCAGCATACTAAATACAATACCCATTTGGAGGGTAAATAAAGGCTATTTCCATAGAAAAAACGGAAATTGATATAGTAACCTTGTGGAAAAGCAGTATGTACAAAATGGAAGGCAGAGAATGAGAGAAACATCATCTTTCCACTTGAAACAGAGGATGTCTATGGTACAGATGTCAAAATTTTGCTGTGTGTTCACAAAGGCCTCCAACTGGAAAATGACCTACTTTCTGGATATGTGTCAGGCTAGATTCTGGACCACTTGATACACACATTGAACACACTTGAGAAGTAAAGAAGCAGAAGAAACAGTGCCAGTGGAGTCTGACTTCTCAGGCTCTCTAGTAGATGCTTTAAGTTGTGCATTTGAGACTCACAGCTCAGTGATGTGGATCCGCGTGTACGCTATTTAAATAGAAGGAGGGTTGCAGTTAAACAGCTCTGCTACTGTGACACTGTTAATAAATGGTAGAGATGGTTTTCATTTAAGGTCTGCCTGCAAAGATAAGGTATTAGTGAAGGTAGGCTGTGCCTGTTATATACTCAGAACTCTAAATACATAGTTCATTTAGTCCTTCCGCAACCCTGTAGATATTATTCTTGTTTTACAGATGAAGGAACAGGCTCAGATTAATTTGCACATGATTAAACATCTGGCACATGATGTATACTACATGCTACTTCAGGTCTTAATGACTTTTTGCTTTTTACTCTACACCATTCTTCAGAGTAATCTTTAATCTGGAAATGTGAAAAATGTGCACATGTCACATGTTAAAGTTAAATTATTTTCTTTAAAAGTTGGACAGTTTTAACTCACTTGAAGGTGTTTTAGATGAATATAGTACACACTTAGTTGCATTTGTCTTGGCAGCAGTTGGAATAGATTAAAAGGTCTTATTCAAATTGGAATAAAACCGAGTATAGGAGAGCTTAAGAAAGTGACTTAATAACCAGAAATTAATATATTATTAAGAATGAATGAATGGGCTGGGGATTTAGCTTACTGATGCCGCTGCCTTGCAAGCACAAGGTACAGAGTTTGATCCCAGGTACCAAAAGAAGAATGTAACTGGACATGGTGCCACATGCCTGTAATATCCCAGCTACTTAGGAGACTAGAGCAGAAAGATCTCAAGTTCAAGTCTAGTCTGGGCAACTGGGGGAGACCCTGTCTCAGAATTAAAAAATAAAAAAAAAAGGATGCTATGCTTGCACGCTTCATTTTTTTAATCAGTGATATTTTAATATATAAATTTATATAGAGTATGTAGAAAAGAGTTGTTTTTAATTTTTATATACTCATTTACTTTATTTATACAAAAAAGGTTAGTAGTATATTTCAAAGTTAACACCCAGCTATAAGCATTTATTTAAAAAGTTTTCAAGTATGATTTTTTTTCTTTTTTTGCTACTGAGGATTGAACTCAGGTCCTTGCGTTTGCGAGGCAGGCCACCGAACCACTGAGCTAAATCCCCAGCCCTCAAGTATGATTTATTAAAACCTCTCTTGGGCTGGGGATTTGGCTCAGTGGTTCTGCTACCTGCCTCACAAGCGCAAGGTCCTGAGTTCAATCCCCAGTACCAAAAAAAAAAAGTCTCTTAACAATAACATGCAGGGGCTTTGGTTGTTTGGTGAGCAACCTACATTTGATATATAAAAGGTAGTCTTAAAACCATATGTTGAAGAAGTCATTTAAGAATGAAGTCATTGAATGTAAAGAATGAAATAAGTATGATAAATAAGGCATTAGCATTGTTAACACCTAGAAAACAGATGATGGCGTATTTATTTGATGTGAAGTCTTATTATTTCAATAGCTTTGTGTGCCCTAAAAATATCTAAATAGCCCAAGTCTTAGTTATTTTGTGGGAAAATGCAACTACAGTTTTGATTAATGAAAATGTCTGTTAAATGAATTTGTAACAATAAGCAGATACTCTAGCTACTTCAAGTAAATTGCAAAAGAACTTAATCCTTGTAAGCAATAACCTGACTGAATTTGCTTTAAGTGCTCTGCCCCCTTAAATACCTTGGGGAAATGGTAGGTATACTACTTCTTGCAGAACTCCTGAAATTCTTAACGTGGAATTTGGGGCCTGCTTTCTGTTTATCTTTTCAATTGTATCAATTATCATTCCCCTTTCTATACCATTTATTTTTGTGATATAAAATTATCTCCTATTATAAATACACCTTGTTACATTTCTTTGTATATCCCAACTGATCTCGTCGAAAAGCTGCATAAGCTGTGGTTCTGATGGGTATGTGAAGATTGTGAGAGCAGTGGGTAGCATTGGGATATTGGAGGAATCTGGACAAGAGGTAATGATTAGGCTTGCAGTGAGGTGAAAACCACAATAAAGCTGGTAATATTTATTGAGCAGTTATTAGTGTGTGTCGAGCTCTTTATACGTAGTATCTCATTTTAATCCTCATGACAGCCTTATGAAGTAGAAACTTAATCATTCTGCCCACGAGGAAAATGAGGCTCCCGGGTTTAGGAAATTATCCAAAGCCAGTCCACTTTGGGAGCTGAGATCTGAACCAGGGAAATTTCACTTCAGTCTGTGCTCTTAACCACTATACTATATGGATAGAAGTCAAAGGAATAGAAAAGAAGCGAATGATTGAAGAAGTGTTGTGGACATTTAATATTAGTATTTTTAAAGGACCAAATTTAGGGTGCATGAAGTGGTTTAAATGTAAAGAGAAAATAAGAAGATAAGGTCACCTGAGGTTTTAGGGAGGATGAGGTTACTGAAGACTGAGATTTTAGTGAGTGGGAGGATGAATCGTGATGCCATTGACAGAAATAGAGAATGCAGCAAGTTGGAACAGGAGTGCAGCATTTTGAAAACAAACTTGGTGTTTGGCTACATATTTTGTGTGGTAAATCAAATGAGGTAGGCAACTCTAAGTGTAGGTCTGCAGTTTGAGAAGTTGAGGCTAGAAATAATAATTTGCTACTCTGTATGACTGTGATTGAAATTGGAAGTACATGTCATTGTAGGAGAGAAGAAATTTGAGATTTAGAATAGAATATTTAGAATGGGGGCAGAAGCTGAAGAAAAGGAGAGGTAGAATTGGATCACTCAGAGTTGGGAAGAGAACTAAGAAAGTGTAATAATCCTGAAGCCCTGGGAGGAAACAGTTTAAGGAGAGTGGTCTAAAAACAGTGTGGAGTGTTGTAGCATGTCTCATTTAAGAGTTTGTAATGCTTTAGTTGAGGAGATAATGGTAAATATAACTACAGCAGAGTTCAGGAAGTCCACGGTTAGAGCTGTGTGAAGGGAACAGTGACATCCAAAAGGAGATTGGTTAGGCAGGCCTGGTGTGAAGACGTCACTTGCAGCCTCTGTAGTCTGAAGAAAGTGGTGAGTACTGGAGCTTAGGTCCTGCAGAGGGTCAGGCCAAATAGAAAATATTGTAGATGGAAGAAGTTGAGTGTGGGTTGTGACACCCAGGTTGTGTTAGGGAAGCAGTATAGACCGGATAGATTGGAGGTTTATGTAATGAAGTAGTGGGAGGTCTGGCTTGAAAGGTAAATTGGGACATAATGGTGTGCAAGGCCAGGTTAGGGAATTTGGAATTTATTTAGTAGAAAAGCAAATTGTCATAAGCATATTGGATTAAAAACTATTATTAACTTATATTAATACTAATAAGATGTACTTTGTGCTAATTAAAGTACTATTCTGAGCATTTTCATGCATTTTTCTTTTAATTCTAACAGCCCTGTTAAGTGGATATTATGTCTTCTAAAACTCTTAAGGCAGCTTCCTAACTGCAGAGCCATTCCTAGATAATTCTTTGTGCATGGGTGCTGTTCTGTGCATTGTAGGGTTTCAGCAGAATCGTTGGTCTACCCACTGAATGCCACTGAATGTAGTATTCCCACCTAGTTCTCCAGCCCAGTTGTGACAAGAAGCATCTCAATTGCCACATGTCTCCTGGGGAGCAAAAGGACCCCATTTTAAGAAGAATCATTGCTGTAAAGCTTTTAAGACATATCATCAACTTTATACATTAAAACACGAAGCAATTATAAGACATTCTTATTTCACAGTTATTCTAATTGAAGATAAAATTTAGGTCACATAATTTGCTTTTTTTTTTTTTTTGGTAAGGAAACAGATTTAGGAGGGTTAACTAAATTGTCCTTGTAGTGCATCCGGCTTGTTAGTGATGGCACCACAATTAGAGTAAGCCTTCGGGATACTAATACTTGCACCTTAACCTCTGTTATATTTTTCCTATTACTTTAGTATTTTGTAGTATAATTTTAGAAGTGAAAGCATTAGAAAAGGCATGAAAACCTTTCAGTCAAGCATTTGAAAGTTTATCAGCCTTCATTTTATTTTTTTGCAAGATTTAAAACTTTTTTAAACTAGTCTATTTCTATTTGATTAGTTAGTACAAAAATAGGCAATATATTTTGCTCTTTTTTTTCAGGCTTTCTGTTCTTCCTCAGTGTGGATCTAGTTTTCCACTTATACTTCCATTAGTAAATTACAATTATAGTAATGGTACTTGAATGAAATATTATGCATTATTAGTAGTGACAGGCTAGGTACTTTAGCTGAAATAATCATTTAATACAGTTAGCATTTTCTCTACCTTTAGCCTTATGTAGTTTTTCCTTTTTAAACATTGACTCTTCATCAACATATTTCTAAATTAAAGGAATATACAGTAATATCCTTCCAGTTTTCCTTCCCTCATTTACTGATTTCATTTCTGAGGCATTTTCCTGAAGTATTTGTCTTAATTTTCTTCCTTACTGAATGAATAGCCATGATAGTAAACACTTGCATACCACTCTTAAGTTGTGGTTTACAATATTCACATACACTTGCAAAGTGTTCCAATTTATTATTCTCACACTTAGGCTGCTGTTGGATATCCTGTTCCTCATTATGTAATGGAATATATATTTTTTAATCACCCTCTCACACCTACACATACTAAGAATTAAACACAGGCATTCTTCCACTGAGCTACATCCCTAGACCTTTTACAGTTTGGAGATAGGTTTGCACTAAATCACATGCCTGTAATCTCAGCACTGGGCATTCTGCAGCAGAAAGAGGATTACAAGTTCAAACCCAGCCTGAGTAAATTAGCAATTTAGCCGGGAGTGTAGCTTGGTGAGAAGGTTGTGAGTTCCAAGTCCCAGCACCACAAAAACAAAAATAAACAAGAAGTCTTCCTACCTGGACCTGAATTTCTGTTTTAAGGAAGATGACATCACCAGAAGACCGTTTTTCAAAACATCTCTTAGAATACACTGAAAAATATTTGAAATGGTGCATTTTATGCTATGGATATTTTACCACAATTAAAAATGAAACGTCTTGGATACAGGATGGAAAGTGAATTAGAGCAAGACAAAATTATAAAGGAGGAATTCATTTGGAAAGTTATGGTCCAAGAAAGAGATAATGACAGGTTGAATTTGGATCCTTTCAGTCATGTGGAGAGAAGTGGATGGATGCAAAAGATAAGACTTACTGATTAATTGAATAGATGGAAAAATGTTAAGATTAATTGTATGTTGTGAGGAGGAAAGAAGAAGAAAAAGGAAAAACTAAACAAGAGAGTACAGTCCCAGAACCTGAGAATAGAACATTGAAGATGGGGAATTATAAAGTACGCCTGAGAAAGATTAAGCAAGAACAAGTCTCAGAAAGGCCCCTTGGATTTAGAACAAGGAGTCGTTGATAACTTTGCTGATAATATTAGGAGGGGAATTGGGAGACAGTTATAACTGGGTTAAAAATGAATGGATGATTGAATCAGCTGTGATATCTTAATCCCCTCAAAATATTCCCTCACTTTGAACATGCTTATCCCATTTTTCTTGCCACTTTCTGAAGCAGTTCTGGAGTCCTCTTTCCTGTCTTTATGAGATGTGATCAAAAATACAGTGAATGGTGCTTCCAAGTACCATCTAACCGGCGTGGCCACCTTATTCACCAGATCTGGCACTGTGTGAGTTCCAGCTCTTCCTCAAAGTCAAAATGACCATTAAAGGTCAACATTTTGAATTGATTCGGGAGAGTGAGGCAACCATGACAGTGCAACTAAGGACGTGGTAGAGAGCTTCCAGAGCTGCTTTAGAAAGTGGCGAGAATGATGGGATATGTGTTTGAAGCAAGGGAAAGCATTTTGAGAGGGATGAATGGCAGTGTGTCTTTTACTGTAACAATTTTTAAAAATTTAAACATTCACTGTGTTTTTCAATCATATTGCATAGCAGTTCCTAGTCTCACACCATGCAATAGAGCATTCAGAGTTCTTGCCTGGTCATTGCATGAAGGCTCTGCACTCTTCTCTTGCTTTTTTTTTTCTTTCTCTTTAAACAAAACCATTCAATTATATCAGAGATAAATACAGTAACAGTAAACTTTCATGTATTCATCATCCAGCCCCCACAGTCATCAGCTTGAGGCCAATCTTAGCTTATCTGTAAACACCTCCCATTCCTGTCAGTTATTTGAAGCAAATGCCAGACATCATAAGTTTATATTCGTGAACTATATCAGTACATATATCTCCAAAAGTTAAAGAATGTCTTTAAAATACAACCGTGGCGCTGCCATCATGCAGCACTGTTACATGATGGCACTCCATAGCATGAGTATTAACATTTCTGTTCCATAAATGTTAGGCTCTGCAATTGGTGATTTGTTTCTTTTAATATACCTTGTAATTATTTTTTTAATATATATATAAGAGACACACACTTGCTCTATCAGAGAGACATGGGACAAGCACACCTGCCACAGTTGTAGCTTGCCAGTAAGCTTGATGAATAGCCATGGGTTTTGTGTTCCTGGGGCAGAGGACACATAAGCCAAAGTGAGCACCAGCAATGGATGTTTGAATTGAGACCTCACGAATATAAGTGTTCATTGGCCCTTTGTTTAGTCTTGTTTATATTTACTATATCATAAATATTTAGTACTTTATTTGTGTGTCATGAATATTAAGTACCTTGTTGCTTCATGAACGTTAAGGCAACTTTCTGCTTTTTTTCATCTCTTTATGTTTAATATGCACAATCTACTGCTTTATCTTAACACATTTTATGGCATCAGTTCTGTGTCAAATACATTTTATGCTTATTAGCTACCTAGCTATACTGAAAATATCTTAAAATGTCTCACCTATGTTTTGCAGACTACAGACTTTTTCATGTTTAAAAGAATTGAATATTCTCGAACATAAAAGTACAGTGAAATACAAGGAAGGCAAGATATGTTCTTTCCTTTTATTAAGGGGAAATTAGACCAAACTTGGATTTGCTGACCTCTGAGAATAGGACAGGGTGTAAAGAGTTGGAAGAAAGACTAGTCCAAACGTGAATGTGTAAAGGCTGCGCAGCAGACAAAACATGGTTTGTAAGAACTGAATATAACTGGCAGAGGAAGGGTTTTAATTCTGAGAGAAGTGAGAAGTCATTGAGAACTCTGGAGACTGGGGTTGGAGCTGTTGGTGATGTATGTGACATAATCAAATTTGCTTATGGGAAATAAGCACGTTTTTTCCTACAGCAGAAAATAATTTGGAGTGGGAACAAGAATGAATGTGGAAGCCAAAACTAGGAGTAAATGCAGAGATTGAGTTGAAAAGTACTGATTGGGTCAGGGAGACAGAAGTTGAGATCACGAGGCAGGGTGGCTGTGGACTGGTTTTTTGAGGGGGTAAGGAAGAGGGACACATTAATGGTGACTGCTAGGTGTCTGTCTTGTGCAGCTAGATGAATACAGAGCTCTGGCAGATGATCGGGTTTGGGAAAAAGACTGATTTTAGGCATTTTGAAGTTTTAAAAACTTTTTTCAATATAATTTCAAATATGCAAGAATTGTACAGAGAACTCTGGAATATCCTTTACCCAGATTTTAGCTGTTAACATTTTGTCCCATTTGTCTTATTCTCTTTCCTTCCCTCTCACCCAAACGCATGTATACATTTTGCACATATGTATTTACCTACATATAAATGTATACAAATTCAGATGATTTTTTTAACTATTTGAGAATACATTAGGGACATCGTGCTCCCTTACCTCTAAATAATTCTCCTAAATGAAAGATAATTTTCTTATATAATTGCAGTTAAAAATCAGAGCATCTAACTATGATTTGTTATCTAATCAATAGCCTGTGTTCAGTTTTGCCAGTTGTTCTGCTCTCTATTATTGCTGTTTTATTTCCCATTCCAGGATCAGTCCAAGATTATGCATTAAATTCAGTTTTCTCTCTCTAGACTCTTTTAACCTGGAATAATTTCTCAGCCTATCTTTGTCTTTCATGACATTAACACTTTTTTTTTTTGGTACCTGGAATTGAACTCAGGGCCCTTGCACTTTTGTGCCAGGTGGAAGCATCACTGAGTTAAATCCCTGGCCCAACACTTTTGAAGATAAAACACCCTGAGCTACATGCTAAGTTGAGCATCAGATACCTTCCCTGGGCTTTATCTTAGCTTTTGCCAAATCTACTTAGTCCTGTGTTCCTTCAGGGTCACCTTCTTCTGTGTGTCCCTGTGCAGTGCTTTGGAATATTGGACTCTTATTCAGCAGATGTCTCCACTTGAATGCTGTTGCGATCCTAGCACGGAAGCTGGCAGCGTCCAAATATGAGGAAAATCAAAGTGCACAGAAACGAGTCTCCAGATGAGAACTGATGGAGCCCTAGAAACTGGAGTCCATCTCCCCAGCCCCTGCTACTCCTGCCTTCTAGTATCACCTCATCTTTTTCTTTCTTTCTTTTTTTTTTTCCTCCTGGTACCGGGGATCGAACTCTGGACCTTGTACTTGAGAGGCGGGTGGCAGAACCACTGAGCTAAATCCCCAGCCCCCACCTCATCTTTGACTTTCTTCTTTCTTTGTTACTTTCCTTCTTCCCTCTTTCTTTTGCTTCTTCTTGCTCCCCACTGGTTGACTCACTACTGTACCTTTCTCATGACTCCTGTTCCACCACCACCACCACAACCATCTCCTGTCTTACCAGCACATGTGCCTGTTGCCCCTCTGTGCACAGAACCACTTTTATCTTAGGGGGGAGAAAGTTAGTTATTGTATAGTTTCTTAACTTGGGTGTGTCTAATATTTCTTGATGATTAGATTCAAGTTATACAAGACTACCACAGAAAAAATGTGTTCTCAGTAAATCATATCGAGGCATATAATGCTTGTTCCATTATTCGTGATTGCTTTGATCACCTAGTTTAAGTGGTGTCTGCCGTTTTAAAATGCCTGTTTTTATTTTTAATTAATAAATAATTTAGTGGGATATATCTCAAAAGTGTCCTGCTCATCCTATTTGTCAAACTTTTACTGCCATTTTAGTGTGCAGTAATCTTCTTGCTTGAATTGATGTTTGCTGTCACATTTATTGGTTGGTGTTCTACTACAAGGGAGAGCTTCTATTTCTGTCTGCATCAGGGTCTTCTCAGGATTTATGTTTTATTCCAGAAATTATAAATGACATTTTTATTCACTTATCAAAATTTATTGAGCGCATACCATGTACCAGGCACTGATTTTGGTGGGGATCCGTATTATAGTAAGATAGACATGTCCTTGCCCTTTGGTCATGTGGAAAGGAATTATTCTTTTTAGTACATCCTTGTGAACAGTATGTTCAAGTTCATTTGTTAGTTTTTTTTTTCTTTTTGCTATTCTGATAGACAAAAACATTAACTTTCTTTGATTACTGGTACTGAGTTTCTTTACATATTAATGGCCATTTTTATGACTTTCAGTTAATTTCAAGTTCAGAGTTTGTGGTATCCTTTCAGTTGCAGTTTTTTGAGGTTTATGAGTTCTATGTTTTAGAAACAATTTTTTAGATTTGAAATATAAGGCAATGTTCTCACAACTTAGTGTGATATTTCTGAAGTGCATTTCCCGACAACCTTCTGCGCCTGCATCGTTTTGAAGAAATCCTTGCCATTTGCTAGCCACTGAATGAAACTGGTAGCTAATGCAGGCATAGAAACTTGCATTGAGCAATACTGTTTACTCCCTCTATTCTGTACTTCAAGTGTTTCAGGTGAATGTTAATTTCAAAACATAAATCTAGTCAGGATTTATAACGTGATTAAGGTAGGTTATGCTTAAGTCCTGGTGCACTAGAAAAACTTGTCTGTTATCCTTTGTAATTCTAGCAGTGACATAGTTAACTCAGCCACTCCATAATTATTAATTTCTTACCATTTGTACAGGAGGTTAGGAAGAGAGTGAAACCTTACCCCACCGCTTTTGCTTATTTATCTTTTGGTATACTGCTTCATTTCTTTAAAAATAATGTGGTGCAATTTCAGATTGTTTTAACAATAAGGCATTTTGAAGGTGTTCTCTTTAGACTTGTTTTTAAAGTGATCTGCATAATTTATTGGTTTGTTTTTTATTTTTTGGTACCGGGGATCAAGCTCAGGCCCTTGCACTTGCAAGGCAGGCAGCAGCACCACTGAGCTAAATCCTCAGCCCTGTTTTATAATATTTAACATGGAATTTTGCATTCTTTGGGGTGTTGAAAAATCTATTTTTATCATATTCTTGAAACATTCTTTGATTTGCTGTGTTTCCTTGCACTGGAGTCTTTAAAACTTCAGGTTTTACATTATAAATTTGTAGCATATCTTAATAAAATGAAAACAGCCCCTGAGCGCTACATCTTCCATCTACCCCTGCCCCCTGTGATCTTGGCACACCATTATTTTTTAGTCTGTTTAACTAGATGGTCTGGAACTAGAACTCCACATGTACTAGCTATGTTCCTTGCAGAAGACACCTTTTCTTGAGTTGTTCAGTGAGGATGAAAGTTGTTAGAATTAAATGATAGCATTAACATTTAAGACAGAGCTTAACATATAGAAAGTTCTTAGTATAAATTTATGTTCCTGTTACTTATCTGTGTATTGTCTTACTAGCCCATTTCACCAAGGTGTTATAAAGATCATGTGTGAAAATATATGTAAAAGTAGTAGTGAGTGAATAGGTATGATGGATTTGTAACACTTAAAATGTGCTTTCATTTTTGCACAGCTAGTGTTTAGATACTAAGTCACCTATATTAATCTTTTAATTGATAAATGGAATAAAGTTCATTTTTATACATTTCATAATAATTATCTTTAACTTATTTTATCTACTAAATAACTCTCCGTACTAAAATTTAAATGAATACTAGCTCTGTATTCTGCAGTTTGCACTGCCAAAGCAACTATATTAAGTTTAAGGCTAGCTTGCTACTAGGTAACTCAGCTATGAAGGAAGGAAGCTGTTTTTAATTATTAAACAAGGATGATATTTTTAGATGTCTCCAAAACCACAATCGATATATTCACACTAATCTTTTTCCTGAGTCCTGTAACTCTTGCTACTTACTGGATATTTCCACTTGGATATTTTTGCTGTCATTGCAAACTCAACATGTCTAAAACAGAGCTTATGATCTTGCTTCCAGAATCACGCTGCTTCTGATTTCCCTTTTTCTATTAATGTTCACCATTTCCCTTGTAAATTGGGCTTGGTCACACTTGCTCTCTATATTGATCTCTTTCTCTGTCTTATTGGCTACTTTTTGTTTGTCCTTAGCAGTCTCACATGTCCTTCACTTCCGGTTTTCACTGCTGCCTTCAAACTTCATTTCTTATCTTTATAAAATAATCTTTCTTCTATGTCTGATTTTTACATTCCTCAGTATTGAATACCAGATTTTAGACAATGGCTCTTCCCCAACTCCTTGTCAATAATTTGCCTTGAGACTGAAGAACAAAACAAGTTAGGCAGTTTCTGTTCTGTGACTTGGTGCTGTAAAAGTTTGGGCAAAGGATTTTATCCTCTCAGATGGTGAGACCTAGCAGTACCCTGAAATACCTGCTGGTGCATTTCTTGGTTGACTGTTTGCATATGTGGCTATTCACTGAGATTCGTTTTTAGGATTCTTACAGTTCATTTGGTACTTCTGACTCTGCATGTGGAAAAACTTCCCAATAGCCATAAAACTCAAAACTTTTTACGTGGTTTAGAATATCCTACAAACAGTATCTTCTTTAGAGAAAGCTTATATCTTTCTTTTTTCATTCTAGAGTATATGCTATGGTCCAAAAATCTTTGCAGTTAAAGAGGTGCTATTTTTGGAGTGAATCTTTAAGTTTTGTGATACAAATAATATTTACTAAATAATTGTGTTTCTTTTATAAAAATCTCATAATAGGATTATTTATTCTCTTTCTAGAAAATGTGCCAGAGGAACTTCGAGAACCATTTTACACTGATCAGTATGACCAGGAGCATATCAAACCTCCCGTGGTTAATCTGCTTCTATCAGCAGAACTGTACTGTCGAGCTGGGAGCCTCATTCTCAAAAGCGATGCTGCCAAACCCCTTTTGGGCCATGATGCTGTCATCCAGGCTTTAGCACAGAAAGGTCTTTATGTCACTGACCAGGAGAGATTGGTAACTGAAAGAGATCTCCACAAGAAACCCATCCAGATGGTGAGTCTGTATACCCATGATTATTTTAAGCTTGAAGTGCCCGCGCTTGAGTGTGAATTGTACTATAAAACAGAATAGAATGTGTTTTGAAATTTAACTGTGATCTCTTGTCTGGAGTTGAAAAATTATCTTTTCTTATAAAGCTTATATGTAAATGAAGGAAGATATTAACAAACTTTTAGAATGTTGGTGCCATCTAACAGCTGAAAGAAACAAATTACATAATTTCCACTGACTTTCACATAATTTTTGTTTAACTTTAAAACATTTTTCATCACAGAGACTAACTAGAACAGGTAGAAAATGCATTTTTTGTTGTTGTTTTACTAGTAAAGATTTGATAAGTGTAAGTATTCATTATATGCTTGAATAGCCTCATGGTAAACTTCAGCGTATCAGATGTTTTAGTTTATTTATTAACCATTGGCTGGTTATAGAAAATATACTTAGAAATGGCTAATCAGGGCTGGGACAAGCAGGTAGTGAATATTTCTTGTGAATTGTCTCTGGAAACATAAATCCAAATGTTTAAGTTTATTTTATGCTGTTTTAGTCTATTGTACTGCTTTAACTTAGTTCTACAAAGTGCTGATATCAAGAACACTGTTAGAAAAATGGCTCTGCATATTTGATTAAATCACATTATCTTATGTGAGAGTAGTAGTCTTGCTTGGGAGGAAAGAGGTGCATATGTAGAAGGTTGTATTATGAAATTTAAGAAGGATGAACAAAAATTAATTTATCAAGTCTATGACTGAATGAGGTCATGACCTAATTTGCTTTCTGCCTGTTTTCCTTCTTTTAAAGTCCTGGAATGGGGAATAATATCTTAATAATATAGTTAATGGCATTTGGTTTATAGATTTACAGTAGAATTACTAAGGATAACAGACTATTAATGTCTTACCATATCTAAGAAATTTCAGCTTTCATTGGTGCCTCTAAATTTGCCTGTAATTTCCTTCTGACTTTCTACGCATGCTTTGTATGCGCATTGTGTATATGAATAGTTTGCCAGCAGCAGGCCAAGCAGAATTCAGCTTAAGTGTCCTATCAGTGAGTCACCTTTGCTCTTCCAGAATCGTTCTTCTCTTCTCTTTGGATGCTCCCACCAGTTATTTCCACTTCCATTGTCTCCATGCCAAGTGGATAGTTCCAAAGTACATTGATGACTTTGTGGATCTGTGCTTGGTAGTTGCTCTTTCAGATACTGATAGATATGTATTAAATGACCTAGTTGTCCTTAAAGTAGGTTATCTATTTTGGATCCTCTTTAATAAGAATGAAACAAATTTAACACCATTTCTACATTTTTTTCTAGTGCAGTATATGTGTGGAAAGATAGAATATGAAGATACTTGGAGAATTAATTTTAAAATAATGGTGTTGCTAGATTGCTAATTGCATTCATTGCTGATAACTTTCAATGTGTTTAAATTAAAGAATATAATTTAAACAATACAGATTTCCCATTTTTCTGGTTTTGAGTTCTGTTTGTGGTTAAGAACTTGACAACTTAATTGGGGGGGGCGGGTACCAGGGATCGAACTAGGGTCCTTGTGCAGGCAGGGCACCTCTGAGCTAAATCCTGGCTTGACAACTTAGTTCTTTTTTTTTTTCTTATTGTAGTATATCATTATACTTGTTCTATTTTATTATTATTAAGGTTTTGGGGTTTTTTTGTGCTGCTGATTTAACAGCCTTGTGCCTAATAAGTATGTAGTAATGAATTATGCCCTGATTTTAATCATTATTATTATTATTCTTGTTGTGTCTTTCTTTTTCTTTCTTTTTTTTTTTTTTTCAGCTTTAATTGAGTTTATTGGTACATTTTAGGGACACAGTACAGTTACATTCATTGTTGGGATCTTGTACCTCTACATGACAAGTCTTTTCTTAACTACTCCTCTTAACCCTTTGCAGTGTCACAGTTACAGACCTGTAACTTAGTTATTGTTTTGCTTCTTTGACTTTTCAGAAAATATCATGAAAAATAGTGTTTTTAATTGCACTGCTTATATAGATCCTCTTGTTCCCCTACTTCTTTTTACCTCTAAATTATCTTAATGATTCTGACATTTTATTTCTTATGCTGCCTTACAGCCTTTTGGGAAAAAAATGTGTGATGGTAGTAAATATATCATCCTGATTTTTTTTTTTTTTTTTTTTTTTTTTTTTTTTTAGGGTATAAAGCTAGCCTTTTTTTTTTTTTTTTTTTTTTTTTTTTTGGTATCAGGGATCGAACTCAGGTCCTTGTGCTTGCAGAGCAAGTGGAGAAACCACTGAGCTAAATCCCTAGCCACCTGATTTTTTTTTAAATGACATTAGTTCTAATTCTTTTTTATTAAAGTTTCAGATAGTATGAAACTTTCCAGTGAAATCATGTAAAGACATTAGCTTTTAGCCTGTAATCCCATCTACATGGGAAGCTGAGGCAGGAAGATCTCTAGTCCCAGGCCAGCCTGGGCATTTTAGTGACATTGTTTCATAATAAAATGAGAAAGGCTGAGGGTGTAGCTCAGTATAGAGTACTTGCCTAGCATGCACAAGGCCTTGGATTCAGCTTCTGCTATCTCAAACAAATGAAAAAAAGACAGTGATTTTTTAGGTGAGTGTACACAAACCATTAACTTTGGTTTCTTCTGGGAAATACACAGTTTTAACAGTTGGAGGTAAGAAATTTAAACTGAAGTGATTGTTGTCTAAAGTGCTTTCTATGTATACTAATTAATTACTGATATGTTTTTAAAGGGAAATGTATATCCTGATATTGGTTAAGCAAGCATAGAAAATCCAAGCAAATATTGAAGTCTCTAAATGGTTGAATTCAAGGATCCCATAAATGGCTAGCTGAAGCTTTGAATTATCTTTTCTGTAGTTCATTGTAGTAATTAGTCTTTAAAAACAAAAGGTATATGAGCAATATGACTTTGCCATATTATATGAGGCGTTTGAACCTGTACAGAGTTTAATAGCCATGAGAGGTTTTGGAATAATCCCCTAGAATACTGAGAAATAACTACAGTTACAATGTTAAAGGCATATGAATATATCTTTGAATTAACATTAAATATATGACTGAGTCAGAGAAAGAATTGTATCCATTGAAATCGCAGATGAACATTGATCAAGCAAAAGTATAATGTAGCCAAATTCATGTCATCTATCAAATTATTTACTGGTATCCAGGGTGACATGAAAGTGGAGAGAGTTGGAGCAAATGGAACTAAATGCTAAAGAAGATAGTATAAGTGCACTGAGGTTTCGACCTTTCTTTCATACCAAAATAAAGTTTCATGGGAATTGTATTAATATTACCAAGTTAGGATGGAGAGTTTGATCAATCATAAAATTTCAAATTATAAAATTTTATAGCCAGAAGAATCCTTAGAAATCAGAAATCTGTGTGTATAATAAGACTTTCTGAGAGTTACCTGAAGACTTTAATACAGTTCTGTGGCCCTTTCATGAGAGCTGCTAGATTAAAGTCTTTAGAGGAGGGGTGGGAAATTTGGTTAATATGTGATTTTTATGAGTGCATGGGAAATACCAGTCTAATTCAGAATAATTTTATGTATGTTGTACCTAGCTAAAGCTTAGAAAGATGAGATGATGTGCCTTGGGTTGTGCTGCTGGTTAGTAGCAGAACTAGAATTAGAACCTGAATGAACTGGAACTGTGACTTTCTAATTTACATTGCTGTAATCAGAAGCTGTTTGCATACATATTTGGACACCTATATACCCAACTATTATCTGAATTGTAGGCGGTGTTTTGGATCAAAGTCTTCATTGCAAATTGACTTTCCAACCATATTTGCATGTATATGAAATAAGATTTGACATTTATAAAATTAATAAAGTATGTGTGTATGTACATAGTATGTGTCATACGAAATAGTAATTTTCATATATGATTTGTAAAATAAGGTTCATTATTTAATCAAATTTTGTTTTGGAACCAGCATTTTTACATAAGCCAGAAGTCTTTTCTTTTAATGAATACCAAAAAGAGATGGAATAATCTGTTTACTTAATGGAATTTGGAGTAGGCTGATGTGTCACTGCATAAATAAGCCATAAAATGTTTTTCATGAATTGTTAGTATTGTTATAATGGGTATTTTTAGATATTCGGAAAATACAAGCTAAAAAAAATCTGGCACATCTGTGTTACTAGCATTATACTGTAATGGAAATGCTAGTGATGCCATAGTTAAAACACAGATTGTGAACCTTTTTTTACCTTTAAAAAAGAGTATTGCTATATGTAAAGAAGTGTACTTTATCATATTTTTATGTTCTGTGCATCTGGGTGTCCACTTAAATGATAATGATCATAAAAATCTAGAGAAGTCTGGGGGAAACCAGATTAAATAAGGGCTGTCTAAATTTCAGTTGAAGCAATAGACATTGGGAACCTAGGGGTGGCTGTGATGGTCTCTGTTACTTCTTGAGAAAGGTCCCACTGGACAGAAGATTAATGGGATTTGAATAGGTAAGAAAGGAAATGAGGTGAGAATGGTAACTGGATTGAAGGAATGTTTTTGACCAAAGTTTGAACTGGGAAAATATGTATTACAATTAAAGGTTGATTACTTGGAAGGATAAATGTGAGTTGAGGTTAAAAAAATAGTTGGAGGTTAAATTGTGCAGAGACTGAGTTGAAACTAAGAAATTTTAATGTTTTTATGAGTTATTAGATCGTGGAATAAATTATCACATTATTCTCTGTATGCGTATGCACATACATTCTGTGTATTCTCACTTTTATCATTGTTGGGGTTTTTTCTCCTGCCTGTATTAAATAAAACTTTGCAAAACACCTTGAATATTTTGTGAATGACTTTATTGTCAGATTAGCGTAAATTATCTTTTTAATTCTTAGGTATTTATGATTTACATGTATCTATTCACTTGTTTGCTTACCAGTTTGGCAGCACTTTTTATGTTGTTTACCATGTGTGCCAGGCAGTGTGCTTGCTTTATACATTCTCTCATATTATTTCATTCCTGTAATAACTCTGAGAGGAAGGTATTGTCTCTCTTTTATTGATGAAGAAACTAAGGCTTTGAGAACCTAACTAGTATCAGAGAACAGTTACAGTAAGTAATGAAGGCAAGATTCTGACCACCATCTCTGCTTTCGCTATAAATCTTGTGTTCTTAACCTTGTGTTCTTTTTTGGTCTTTCCTTGAGTCGTACATAGGTGGGAAATGGTGATCTAGAAGGAAATAGAAATTATATGTTCCCTGGAAATTTGCCTGGTTGGTTATTTTGGTTTTGTTTTTTTCAGTCTTGGTAATTTGCTCAGAGTTTGTACAAAGTTGTTTACTCCCTGACCCTATTTTAAAGGTATGCTGCTTTCATGTACTGTGGAAGTAACTGTAGATGTTAAGTAGAATGGTTGTCCACAGAGATTGAAGCAGAGTTGAGAAAGTCTGGATGGACGTGTATTTTATAAGTTTAAGAATGGATAAGGTAATCCTCTAGTTACCATTATCTTTGCCAGATACACAAAGGGCATTGAGAACAGAGAAGCTGAGCTCAGGAAGTCTGTTAAATTAAAGATAAAAGCCATGTCAAAACATTTTAGGAATGGGGGGGCTCGGTAGTTAAACATAGCAGACTAGTCCAAAACTTTTAAAAACCTTATTCTTATTCTTACAGATATTTGTCATGCATATTGATCACATTCATCAAAGGGAATATGTACCTGTACATAGAACATCTCAATTCTTTTTTTCCCCAAATTCCCATCCCCTTCTTTCCACCCTTCCTCCCCTCTCCATTTGCACAAGCTTTGTTTCCATTTTTTCTTCCATTCTCTCTTTTGTTTCCTCTTCCCTTCCCCCTTTCCCCCTCCCCCTCTCTGTCTCTCTCTAACATATTGGTACCATTAAGCAGCTATTCTTACAGATTTCCATGGTTCTGCCATCTGTTGGAATTCAGTGTTAGAACTACTGATTAAAAGCTTTACGAAATTTTCCCTGTTTAAGAAGATTAAAAATTCCACTTTAGAGAAAATAGAGTGTGTAAATGTAGTGTTACAATAGGTGAGGAAACATTATTGTCGCCGCCATATAAGAATACCTTCCAGCGCCAGGGATTTAGCTCAGTGGTTCCGCCACCAGCCTCCCAAGCACAAGGACCAGAGTTCGATCCCAGCACCAAAAATAATGATAATAATAATAATAATAATGATAATAATACCTTCCAAATATGTGATCAGGACTTGGTTTTGAATTTTAAATTCTCAAAACTGATATTAAACTTTTTCTTTACGCACAGTACTAGACCTTTCTTTTCTGTTTTCCATGTGTTAAAGATTGTCCCCAGCCTGTAGTGTTAGGGATGTGGAACAGGATTAGGAACTGGGGCCTCATGGGAAGTTTGAGGTTGCCCTGATACGTGGAGGACTCACCCTCATAGGACACTGTGGGGTCCTGGTCTCTTCTTTCTCACTTCCCAGTGAGATGAGCAACTTTGATCTGCTACACTCTCCCTGCGGGGTACTATGCTGCCACAAACCCACAAGTAACAGGGCCAGTTGGTCATGGACTGGAATTGTGAGCCAGTGTAAAGCTTTTCTCTTTATAAATGGATTATCTCAGGAATTTTTTTTTTTCTTTTTTGGTTTTTGAGACAGGGTCTCACTATGTAGTTCAGACTGCTCTGGAACTCACTGTGTAGCCCAGGCTGGTCTCGACCTCGCAGCAATCCTCCTGCCTCAGCCTCCCGAGTGCTGGGATTACAGGCATGTGCCGCCATGCCCGGCTCAGGAATTTGTTATAATAACAAAAAGCTTAGACAGTAGTGGAAAGGGGCTGGAATGATAAGACATTTTTCAGGAAGGTGCTGTCTTGAGTCCCCTTCAAAAATCTTTCAAAGATAAAACTAAGGGTTTGTGAGAGCTCCTCTTAGTCTGTTATGTATCAGTCACAAGGAAGAGAAAAGGAGAGAAGGATGATTCGCCTTTTCTCCTGAGGGAGCAGGTCCTGGGCTCATGAACAGTGTAGCCACATAGGCCAGGGTGAAGGAGAGGCCGGGACAGTGTGATCTGCAGCCTCCTTGAATGTGCCGCCCTACACAACATCTGTTTCTTACCCATATTTCGGTTTCCTGGGTACTTAGTAAAGGGGCAGATGGCTGCTTAGAACAAAGCATTTCCTTCCTCTTGAGCCAACTTTATAATTTGAAAGAATGCAGGGTCTTTTTGTTTGTTTTATCTGAATGATAGAACTACTTCAGAAAAACACAACATTAATGGAAGAACCATGGTAGAACATTTTGTGTGATAATCTGAAAAGAAAATATTGTTTTAATCTTTGTTAAGCTTTTTTTCTGATGAGTGAGGAGAGAACAAAGGTACTGATACAATAAAAAGTAGTAAAACAAGAATTAGATTTTGAAAGAAGTCATTCAGCCCGGGCCGGTGGGCAGGTTCGCACCGCAGGCGTCTGCAGAGGTGGCCCGGACTGCAGGCCCTCGCAGTGGTGGTGCCCAACAACAGCTGCAACCTGCGAGCCCCAGGACCAAGCTCAAGGCGGGGCCCAGCACACTCTGCCGGGCCTGGGACTTCCCCTTGGTTGCTGCACCACCACCGGGCCTGGCCAGGCCCAGCCCACACAACTTCACCTGGGGCCGCAGCTCTGGACCCCACCAATGCTACCTCCTGAACAGCTGGGCACCGGGAACTGTCACCCCGCCCTGCCACTGCCCCTTTGGTTCCATCCCCACCCGGGGACCAGCTGCCCAACCTTCGTGCCCAACCGGGTGCTGCAGCCCATCTTCTGCTGCAGCCTGTTTCGTGCTGCCTGGTTCTTGCCCGCCAGAGGAGCCCAAGCCAAAGGGGAAGAAGGTCGTAGCCCCCCACAGAAAACAACAGCCGCCCACACTTGTGGTTACGTGGGCTGTGACAAGACCTGTACCAAGTGCTCATCTCACGGCCCACCTGCAGACCCACACCGGTGAGAAGCCGTACCCCTGCGACTGGGATGGCTGCGAGTGGAGGTTCGCCCGCCCAGTGAACTGACCAGGTACTGCCGCGAGCACACGGGGACTGCCCCTTCCAGTGGCAGCAGTGCGACCGGGCCTTCTCCAGGTCAGACCACCTGGAGATCCCAGAGTGGACACGACCTGCCCTGCCGGGACAGAACCTTTCACATCGTCCTCCCACAAGGGGAGGAGCGCAGCTAGCCAAAACTGCAGTCCTGGCCAATTTCCTAGCAGGTCAGCTTGTGAGTGGATAATCAGAAGAAAGGAGAGATCCAAAAGGCATAAAAAAATCAAAGAACACATGGAGTCTGTGACCAGATCCTCTCATTCTGATTTTAAGTCCAACTTGAACATGCCCAGACTTACAAAATGCCATGGGAGGGCTGGGAATTTTGCTCAGTGGTTCTGGCGACTGCCTTGCAAGGGCAAGGACCTGAGTTCCATCCCCAGTACCAAAAAAAAAAAAAAAAAAAAAAAAAAAAAAAAAAAAAAAAAAAAAAAAAAAAAAAAAAAAAAAAAAAAAAAAAAAAAAAAAAAAAAAAAAAAAAAAAAAAAGCCACGGGAGAGACTGGAAGTTGTGGCTATCAGGTATCTTTGCATTGGGAAGGTGGGGAAGAGCCAGATTTTTTTGTGTGTGTTTTGAGACAGGGTCTTGCTGTTAGTTCAGATTGTCTTTGAACTCACTTTGTAGCCCACACTGGCCTCCCAGTGATCCTCCTGCCTCAGCCTCCCTGAGTGCTGGAACTACAGGTGTATGCTACCACACCCAGCTAATTTTTTGTGGAGTTTGTATTTTGCATACTCAGGTGAGAAATAAGTTCTAAATAACCCTATAATACTATATCTGAAAAAAACTTTAAGCCATGGTGTAGCTTTATCATGACTTTGCTCTATAATACTTTCTCAGAAAAGTGGTCTCATTGGCACCCCACTTTCAGGTCACCTCCTGTCTCAGGAGCTATCTCTCTCAATAAAGTTTCCTACTCTTAACCTCTGTTATTTCTTAGAATTCATTCTTTGATTTCAGGGAACACAAACTCAGCATGTCTGACATCTAGCAGGTTGGGAGTTACATTTTTCCCCTATATAGATGGGATTATAGACATGTACCATCACATCCAGCTTGTCACCATATGCCTTTTTGTGGGGAGGGACTGGGGATTGAACTTGGGCCCTTGTCTTGTGAGGCAGGCGGCGGAACCACTGAGCTAAGTCCCCGCCCACCCTATGCCTTTTAATATGTAAGTTTGAGAGAGGAGACCACCTCTCCATATGGAATTTGGCAACTATGGGTTAACTAGGTAATTATGCTTTTTGTAAAGTGTACCTGAGTAGCATGACAGCTTCCATAATCTGTTACCAGAGGAGCATAACGGACTGAGAAAGTCCTGCCAGAACTTTTTGCTCTCCCCACCTCCACTGCTCTGCCTTGGGTAAATCCTGCTTTCTATATTCCCAGGGAAACACCAATAGAATTAAGCCTCATATATGTAAAAAGAGTTATGTAAGAAAGTGCAGATTTCCATTCGGGGCTCTGGAGACTGACAGGAGTCACTCGCTGAGCTCCTGACAACGTTAAAAGCTGCTTTTTGCTCCTTAAAAAAAAAAAAAAATACTATAAAGAGTAGTGGAAATTCTTTGTTTTGTTTTCTTCTTACAGATTTGATAGAATGACCTGTAATTCATGAAACATACATTCATTGAGCTTTGACTATTAGCTGTTCTGGAGGAGGTTCTCAAATTTCTAGAGTTTAGAAGAGAGTCTAAGTGATTAGATTGTTTCTACTTTGTGATTTTAAAATAAGAACACGTCTGCTTTCAAATAAAAGTGAGAAAAAGGACTGTGGACTTCTGATTTCAACTAAGTAATGATGATTTGACTTCTCTCTACATTTGCTTTTCAGGTCCAGCTATGTTGCTTAAAATTTAACAGTTTTATTTAGTATAAAACACTTTGTTTTCAGAGAGTAAAGCATCTTGAGATACAAATACATCTGTTAATACCAAAGTTGTATTGTATAAAACAAAATCGAACTACCATGAATTTTAGGTTGTCCAAATTCTTTTATTACACAGTTGCATTGTATTGATCTAGAAATCTTTTAGTTATAAAAGTAATTCTGAGTTTCATTGTATTTAGCAAAGAGCATGAACAAATAAAATCCTAATAATGGCTAGTGGCCTATGGTTTCTGCCTTGGTGCCTGGTATGATATGATGTTTAGAGCCATATTCTTTACCTTAGAAGTTTGAAGGCATTTGAAATTCAGCCTTCACGAGGTAGAGCCAGGACTGGAGGATCCAGGTGAAATAATAAAGTGTGGGAAGAGTGCCATCTTTCCATGTTAATGAGTAATGGATCCATACCACTGAAGGCTGATATCTGGTATGAAAACACCACATTTTGTATTTGTCCAGTCCATTCACAACAGTGACATCAGAATTCCATTTTTAAAAGACAAAAATACTTAGATTGTCTGACCCGGAGGAAGCAGACTATTATAGTGGCCTTTATTTTTTATTTTTATTTTTATTTTTGGTACCAGGGATTGAACTCGGGCCCTTGTGCTTGTGAGGCAGGCACCAGAACTACTGAGCTAAATCCCGGGCCCTATAGTGGCCTTTATTGATGAAAAAAAAAAGGAAGAATTAGAGTGGGAGGAAAGGTTGTGTGGTATGGTGTGTGGATGATAAATTGTCTTGGACATGTTTAAGTTTAAGATGCCTTCAGGACACTCAGGAGGACACAGTTGCCCAGTGAGGTGTGGACTGGAGGTAGGTTTGGAAATCAGCGAATAGTACTGATCAGTTGCAGCTATATGAATTAGGATGCCCAGGGAGGGCATGTTTAAAAGGAAAGACATCTGATAGAACTGCTATGTCATACATAGAAAGTACTGTGCAGAATAGCTGAAAGTATAAGAGAAAGAGTTAAACAACTCTGAATAATACTGGAATCTTCTTATTTTGAACATAGACTTTCTGGGTTTTTTCCATTTTGCTAGCTAGTCATTATTTTTTGCTATTGTATCTCAGATTGGAAAAATACTGTAGCTGGTAAATGTCAAGCATCACGATATTGAAAAAGATCTGATTTTTTTGTAGTTTGAAATAAAAATAGGAAGTTTTTTTAAAAAAATAAATTTTAAATGATGCAGACAGGTTCAGAAACTCTTTGGATGTCAAATGCATAAAGGAATGTATCAGTACCAGATTTTGATAATAGCCTTCCCTTTCTAATTTTAGTAGAATTGCACTACACCATTAGTCTCCATATAACTAAAAAATAAGAATATCATTGGAGCTGTGGGTGGTATTTCATTCTTGTAATCCTACCATTTGGGAAGCTGAGGCAGGAAAATTGCTGTGAGTTTGAGGTCATCCTGGCTTACATAGTGAATTCAAGCAGGCTAAACTATATAGTGAGACCCTATCTCAAAACAAATGCAAAAAAAACAAACAAACTTACAAAAAAAACCCACACACAAAACGAAGAACAAAAAGAATGTTATTGGAGAAAGAAAATGGAAGGAAAACTAATATTTATTGAATTGTTAACATCTACAATTGGAATTTAGGTTTAAATAATATCAGTAGTTAATGATTCATTACAAGTTAGTATTTTAAAGGATTTATATATAATGTGGCCCACTAAAATTATAGAGGTGGAGGTTTATGTGGAGATTACTGTTAATAATTTGAAAAGTCGGTAATGGAAAAAGAGGCCTTTTAAAAATGCTTGACAGGGGCTGGGGATTTAGCTCAGTGGTTCCTCAAAAGCTCAACAACCCGAGTTTGATTCCTGGTACCAAAAAAAAAAAAATCCTTGGCAGTCATTTGAACCTTTTATATTTTATTCATTATTAAGAGTTAACAAGAGTGAAGATTTTACTTATTCCATAGGTAGAACTGTTTCTTGGGAATTGTGTCGTCGGTCATTTTTTTTCTTAATTTGAAGACCAAAGCCTTGTGGTTACGATCTCTTCTGGTACACTGGTTCATATTTTCACACCTTTCATGGAAGCATGGGTGAGGAAGCATGAGTGAGGTAACTCCCAGATGCATAACTATTTTTTTCATAGCTGTGGGCTCTGGTCAGTGTCTCTCTGTACAGGCCTTGAGGTCTTGGCTTATGTACAGATTCGTTTCTTAGTTCCAACTCTACAGCATGTTAATCTGGGCATTGCTTGCCAGCAGGCAGTGGATTGTAAAAAAAAAAGGATGTTTTCTAGATGCTTGATGGAATGGAGGAAAGCTGTTCTTACTGTGCTGTTTGAGTATCTGCTATGACTGAACCTGCCCACTATTACTCAGACGTGATTGTCTCTGTAGTCTATAAAGACCTAGTAGTATGGCTGGTTGCCAAAGGGAATATCGTGACCTACCTTTTTCTCTTTTTCATACATAGTACTTGGGAAATGAAAACTGACTGGGGTAGTGGCATATTAGGAAACAGCCACAGTTGTCTAATGGTGTAGTTGTTTCTTTTTCTGATAAGGCTAGTGCTGGCAGGCATATTTTTCATACACACTCAGCTGAAAGAAATTTGCTGATAAACTTCCCTTCAGGCAGTTTTTTTAGTGTTAACTGAAGCTTTTACTGATGGTTATTTTTATATGATAAAATGTATTTCAGTGCATTTTATGTAGCTTTTAGATTTTGCAATCTGAAGCATGATTTTTGGTTCAAGACCAAATATGCCTGGAAAACTTTCAAATCTGCAAAGCTGTAATACACAAAAATACTGAAAGAACAGCATATGTGACTAGTTAAAGTACACTGTAGCTATTATTTTGTATTGTTGGCATCAGGTAGTAGCAGTTCTGTTGAGTGGTGGTGGACAAGCCTGAGCTGCCATGTACCGTATAAACTGTCATAAAGATCAAGCTTGAGCAGGTCACTATAGCTAGCACTTTTTGCAAATGCATGTATTCCATTCTTAAGTCTTGATTTTTTTTTTTTTTTGGATGTAATCATGTGCTTTAGTGGCCCTTTCATAAGGCCTGTATTCTACCATCTTGGTCATTCCTTTCTTTTGTTTGTTTCCATGCTTACATGTCTGATAGGTCATTGGCAACTCCATTAATTCCTTAAAGTATTAGTTGATTTCACATTTGTTTGGGAAAAACATTAAGTGATTACAATAACATTTAAAGAGTGCCTGTGGTATTTGTAATAAACTATTCTGTAATCTCATAGGCATACAATGACTGTGTAATGCCTTAAGTGATAAACCACTGTAAATCTTTATATCACTTAAGAACTATTTAGATTACTTTGATAAACATCTCATTTGATGCCTGCTATATTGAAAAATCCAGTGTTAGCCCGTATTTTAAAAAAATTATTTCTAATTGACAGTAATTACATATATTTTGGAGGGATAATGTGACATTTTAATACTTGTATACAATATTTAATGATCATCAGGTCAGGGTAATTGATACACTTGTCATTTCTGACATTTATCGTTTTATCGTTGTTGGAATATTCAAACCCTCTCTACTAGCAGTTTTGAAATACTCACTGGATTGTCAAGCATAGTTGTCCTAATGTGCTGTAATACTTTAGAAATTATTCCTGTTATCCAGTGAATCCCTTCTCCTCCTGTCCCCCAAGTCATTCCCAGGCTCTGGTAACCATTCTTCTTTTCTCTACTTAAGATCAACTTTTTAGCTTCTACATACAAGATCATGCATTATTTGTTGTTCAGTGCCTGATTTGTGTCACTTAACACACAGACTTCCAGTTTGTGTGTGGTCACAGCTTCTTAATCAGTTCATTTGTCACTGGGTACCTAGGTTGATTCCCTGCAGTGAACATGCCAGTGTAAATGTGGCTTCCACAAACCAAGGGTCATCCCACGTTTAACAGATTGGAATTAGCTGACCTCCTAGGATCAGCTTTCTTTTTCAAAACATCTTTATGAAAGCATTTTATAAAATAATCATTTAAAGTAGTTTGATAAGTTTTGACAAATAATATACACTCATGCAAAATCCACTAACGCAGGGCATTATCACACCCAGAAATGCTTGTGCCTCACTGCAGTCAGTCCCCAAACCCATCCATTAATCTCATTTCTGTTAATGTACAGAAGTAGAATTTTACATGGGTGAAAGCATTACATGCATTCTTTTACTTGTTCTGCTTATATTTTAAAAATTCATCCATGTTGTCAAGTATAATTTATTCCTTTTTATTTCTGAGTATTACTCCATTCTATGAATACCAACTTTCATTCACTTGATGATGAACATTGGCATTTCCTGTTTGTGGCCTGTTAAAAAGCAGTTGTGAACATTTATGGACATTTTTATGTAGCCATGTATTTTCATTTCTTTTGGGTAAATACAGTACCTAGAATTTGAATTGGTGAAGCATATGTAAGTACGTATTTAACTTTTCAGAATCTGTGACACCACTTTCCAAAGTAGTTTTACTTCTTTTGCCACCAACAGTGTGTGAGAGTTCCAGTTGTTTTGCATTCTTTTTTTTTTCTTTTTTAGTACTGTGGACTGTGCTTTACAGGCAGGCGGCGGCACCACTGAGCTAAATCCTGGCCTGTTCTGCATTCTTGCCAGTGCTTAATTTCCAGGCTTTTAAATTCGAATGTGAATTTCTCCCTGTGGTTTTAATTTGCATTTCCCAGATGGTTAATGTAAAAGTGGCTTCTAAAAAACTAAATTTATTGGTCACTCATACATCTTCTTTTTTAAAGTGACTATTGAAATCTTTTTCACGTTTTCTTATTGAGGTTTTGATTTTAGTACAAGCATTTTGTTAAGTACATGTATTGCAAATATTTTCTCCTAGTCTGTGATTTATCTTTTCATATTGTTTAATGGTGGTTTTCAAGCAATTTTTAAATTCTCTTGAAGACCAGTTTATAATTTGTTCGTTTTTTTTTTTTTTTTTTTGGTACCAGGGATTGAACTCCAGTCCTTGCGCTTGCAAGGCAGGCCACCGAACCGCTGAGCTAAATACCCGGCCCATATAATTTGTTCTTATAATTAGTGCTTTTATGTTCTAAGAAATCTTTCTTGCCTATATTATGGTTGTGAAGAATTTTTTCCTTTAGTTTTCTTCTAGAATCTTATAGTTTTATCTTTTACATCTAGGTCTATGATTCATTTTTAATCCTTTTTTTTCATATAGCGGGATCAAGATTCTTTTTTTCTTTTAAACAGTATCTAATTGTTCTAGCACCATTTATTGAACACTGTTTTTTTCCCCTAATGATTAACTTTGGCATCTGTTTCTTTTTTATTGATTTTATGTCTGTTAGGCCAGTACCATACAGTCCTGGCTTCTATAGTTTTATAGTTAAGTCTTGAAAGCTGTAGTATAAACCATCCAACTTTGTTATTTTTTATCAAAAATTTTTTTAGTCTAGGTTTTACATTACCATATAAATTTATTATCCACTTGTCATTTTCTATTTTTAAAAAAGTTTGCTTGATTTGAACTGGAAGTACATTGACTCTATAGACCATCTTGAGAACTGGTATTTTAGCAGTGGTGAGTCTCCTGGTCTAGTAAACGTAGTGTCTCTTCTCATTTAAATATTCATCTCAGCAGAATTTTATAGTTTTTTTGTACAAATCTTATACATACTTTGTTAAATTTTACTCTTTCGTATTTTTATTTTGATTAGAAATGGAATTATGTTTTAAATTTAACTTACAGTTTATTTTTAATACATGGAAATATAATTAAATTGTGAGCATTGATTTTGTATCTTATAACTTTGCTAAATACATTCATTTTTGTCCATATTTCAGAATTCTTGACATATACAGTCATGTTGTCTAAAAATAGATTTTTTCTTTCTTTCTACTATACATGCCTTTTTTCTTTTTCCCTTATTGCAGTGCCAAAGATTTCTAGGTATGTTGAGTAAAAGTGGTGAGACCAGACATCTTGCCTTATTCCTCATATCTGGGAAATATGTTCACTTTTTATTACTGAATATGCTATCTGTAGGATTTTTGAGAATGTCCTTTATCAGGTGAAGGGAGTTCCCTTCTATTCCTGGTTTTCTAAGAAATGTGCTTTTTAAAATCATAAATAGGTGCTGTTCTTCAGATGCCTTTTTTGTTTCTGTTAAGAAAAATGTGACTTTCCTTGTGTATCCTTTTTTTTTTGGTGGGGGTTTGGGGGGTTGGTTTTTTGAGACAGGATCTCACTATGTAATTGAGACTGACCTGGAACTCACTATATAGCCCAGGCTGGTCTCAAACTCACAGTGATCCTCCTGCCTCAGCCTCCCAGGTGCTGGGATTACAGGGGTGCACCACCACACCTGGCTTCCTTGTTTATCCTTTTAATGTCTAAGTTATACTGATTTTCAAATATTGTGTTAGTCATCTTTTTGTCGCTGTGACCAAATACCTCAGAAAAACAATTTAAAAGTTGGGTTTGAATTTGTGATCCTCCTTCCTCAGCTTCCCAGAGTGCTGGCATTACAGGTGTGTACCACCACACCCAGCCAGATGTTTTTAGTTGGGTTAGTTTCTTGTTGAATTTTAAGTGTTCTTTTAATATTAGGAATAATAGTCCTTTATTAGATATCTTCTGCAAACATTTTTTCTTGCCTCTGTCTTGTCTTTTCATCCTCTTGACAGTGTCTTCTACAAAGAAAAAACTTTTAATTTTTTTCATCAGTTCTTTTTTATTAATTATGACCCTGATGTCATGTCTAAGAAGTCACTGCCAAAATCAAGATATCTTCTGTTTTCTTCTAGAAACTTATCCATTTGGAGTTAATTTTTTGTGATGGTATAAAGGTGTAAAGCTAGATTTTTTTTTTTTTTTTTGAGTTGTGGATGTTCAGTTCTAGCACCATTTGTTAAAAAGGCTACCTTTGATTTGTATAATCTTTGATCCTTTGTCAAGGATGAGGTACCATAGTGGGTCTTGAACTCAGTCCTTCTGCACCTTTGTCCTTCTCCTTCAGTGTGTGTTTGCTATTCTAGGTGTTTTGCCTTTCCATATAAACGTTCGAGGTTTGTCAGTGTCCACGAAATAACTTGCTGAAATTTTGATTGGGTTGCATCTGAATCTGTGAATCAAGTTGGGAAGAAGTGACAACACCTTGACAGTATTGACTTTCTCTCCATGGAAATAGACTATGTCTTTGTTCATTTAGTTCTTTGATTTCATATATCAGTAGTTTTCCTCACATAGATCTTGTGCATTTTCTGTTAAATTCCTGCTGACGTATTTCAGATGTTTGGGCTGCCTGGTGATATATAGGAATATGATTGATTCTTGTATATTAACTTTCGATCTTTCAGCGTTGGAATAATCACATATTCTAGAAGTTTTTCCTTTCAGACTTTCTACTTTGATGGTCATTTATCTGAACACATACAGTTTTATATCTTTTTTTCTCAATCTGTGTGCTCAATTTCCTTGTCTTGCTCCATTAGCTGAAGTTTGAGTGTGATGCTAAAAAGTGATGAGAGGGTGTGTCGTTGCCTTGTTCCTTTTCTTAGTGGGAAAGAGTCTAATTTCTTATCATTAATAAGTATAATTTAGTTGTGAGATTTTTGCAGATATTTTTATTAAGTTGAGGTTCACTTTGTTACTAGTCTGCTTGGAGGTTTTTTGTTTTTTTAATCATGAATGAGTATTGAGTTTTGTCAAATACTTTTTCTCCATTTGTTGATATACGATTTTATTTTGTTTTTAGCCTGTTAATGAGATGGATTCATTGATTTTCAAATTTTGAACTATCTTGCATATCTTCCATAAATCTTCAAGGTATATTATTTTTATAATTTTTGGATTCAGTTTTTATATATTTTTTGCATCTATATTTATGAGATACTAAAATGATAAAATGATTAGCATTTTTCTTTTTTAGTAATGTCCTTGTCTGGTTTAATAGGATAATTCAGACCCCACAGAATTCTGTTTCAAGTCTCTGAAAGCCTGTAGTGAATTGGTATAATTTCTTTCTAAATGTTTAGTGAATTCACATTTGAACCCATTAGGCTTAATGCTCCTGGTTTAGAAGTTTATACAGTATGTTGCCCAGCATCAGCTTATGGGCCTTTAGGAAAAAGCAGTTTCTGTTCTTAAATGGAGAATTGGAGCCAGCTATTAAAGAAAACTAGACTAATTTAGAATCCAGTCCAATCCACAGAGAAATAATAAAAAACTTGAAAACAGTGAATAGGAGTATAGCCTAATTTTTCTTTAGAAACACAATATTTTGCTAGGCATGGCAGTTCATCCTATCTGATATTCAGGAGCCTGAAGCAGAAAAATTGCAAGTTTAGGGCTAGCCTGGGTAATTTAGTGAAACCTGGGGTGTAGCTCAGTGGTACAGTGCTTACCTAGCATGTACAAGGAGGGGAAGGAAGAAGGAAGCCAACTAGTAATTCTGCAACTGCATGGAAGGTGGGAAAGAAGGGAATTTTTTTTCTTTATAGTAATGTGGATTTCACCAAATATAATAAAAACCAATTTCTTTGCAAAATGATTGAATCTAACTTAATAATTTGATTACCACTGGGAAAGTGATTTACTATATAGCATAATCTCAGATTTAGAAACCTCTCAAGGCTAGACCAAAGCAGATTTCTGGTTTCATCTGTAGTACTTAATATCTTGGTGCTGCCAGGAAATGATAGTTTTTATTAACTAACTGTAAGACTGGGAACACTTGAAGCCACACATTCTATGCATATTTTCAGCTGTGATGTCCCAGTCACAGTCAGTGTTTCCAGTTGCATACTGTTGTAGAAAACATTTTTTTTTTTTTTTTTAGCCTGGGCAAATAAGCATATGCCACAAATCATTTTTTATTTTGGAGGAATCAAGTACTTGAGTTTTACATTTTGGGAGGAATTAAGTAGAGGGGGGAGTAAACTTTTGTTCACAAAAATATATTTTTATCAAATTGTTCTAAAGTATAGCTAGTTTAAGACGCTTCCTTTAATCTGGAAAACAAAAACATTTAAGTGAAAACCCAACAATATTGCAGATAAAAATCATAAAAACCTATGAATCTTATTTATTTACTTACATAATTCTTGTTCTGGTTGATCTTAATTAGCAGTTTCATTGAACTAGTCAGTTTCTTCTTTAAAGTTCTACAAATTTTTATTTAGTCCATTGATCTTAATGTTATCAGAAACCTATGTTCAAAAGTACTTGTTAGGGCCGGGGATTTAGCTCAGTGGTGCTGCCGCCTGCCTCGCAAGCTCAAGGACCCAAATCTGATTCCTGGTACCAGAAATAAAAAATGTGAGCTAAAAGTACTTGTTAGTCTTTTCCATGAGTCTGATTGTAAATGTCTTTAGAAAAAAAAACTGTGGGCGACAAAAGCGTTAGCGTAATTAGGATTCTGATGAGAGTTGGGTAATTGACAAAATTCAGTTTTTTTTATTGCTTGTAACATTAAGATAACTAACTGACTCAAGACTGACAATGTTTCATGTACTCTTTAGGATGTTTGTATCAATGACATGTCTGTGGAAGCATAGCTTAAAGAGAGTTTAGGATTTTACCGTTTAACAGTATTTCCCATATAATCTGGTAGGGTAATGAGCTTTGTCACTTTATCATTTCTACAAGATAAGAGATATAATTTTTCAAGCTCTCCATGGGCCTAACTGAAAAATCTCAAAGTTAGTTTTAGGTCAGACAGATTAAGATCTTCATTTGATCCAAAGAAGTCTGCCAAAAATGTTAAAAAAGACTTAAAATACTTGATCAGAATAAGATTACAGATCCTTGTAAATAGTTTTAATAGTTTGAGTGTTAAATGGATCCCAGAGGCCCAAGTTGAAGACTTGGTCCCAGGGTGACACCATTGGTAGGCGTAAAAACCAAAATTAAAAAATCAAAATTAAAAGTCGGGGCTTAGTAGGTAGGAGGTCTTCAGATGGTTGGGGGCCGGCTATTCACAGGAATGATAGGTCCCTGGACCCACTTTCCTCTCTTCCTGGCTCTAAGGTAAGCATTTTGCTCTTCACAGTCCCACCGTGATGTGCTGCCTTGCCATACGTCCAAAGCAGTGTGGCTAATCAGTGGGCTAAAACTTTGGAACTGTGAGCCAAAGTAATCCTTTTCTCTGTATAACTTGATTGTTTCAAATATTTGTTTAGTAAGGGAGAGTTGACAAAAGTCATTTGTATAATCAGAGTGATAATTAACGGACTTTAAAAACAAATAAACAAAATTTAACTCAGTCTCAAACCCCAAAACATTAACACTTGCTCAAGTTTTCTAAAATAATCAAAAGCTTAATGAAAACAACATGAAATATAGGAAATTATCTTAATTAACCTTAAAGATGTTGTTTTCCTGAGCCAGTTACCAAAAGGTAAAGAAAAATCTCCTGGGAATTGGATTGTTTCTACTTATAGGAATCTCATTTAGACCAAACTTTCTGAAAAGGTACTTTAATTAGATACCAGCAGAGTGTGTTTTCAAGGTTATGATTGTACATATTATGGACGTGAACAAGAAAACTAGTACCTTGGGCAGAAGAATGTATGACTCTTATAAATAATAAAAGCTCATGAAATTGTCTGGATACAGGAAACAATTCAGATAACAGAAAAACCAAAATTAAAAAATCAACTTGTCCTGGTCTTAAATTTTTTTTTTTTTTTTTTTTTTGCATCATCCCACAAAGCAGAATCACAGTGAGGAGGGAAAAAAGCTTCCATGGGAGCTTTCTAAAAGGTTGAGTCAGAGAGTGTCATCCTGCTACACCATGGAAATAGAGAAAAGCTACAATTTTAGAAATGGCTCAAGCCCAGTATTTAGCTCAGTGGCACTGCACCAGTTTCATCTCCAGTACCAAAAAAAAAAAAAAGGTTCAAAATGTAAAGAAACATTTCAAAATTAATAAAAATCTTGTGAAGTTTTACTAATAGTAAATATTTGAAGAAAACTTTATTGTTCTAAATGTAGAGTCTAGTTCTTTATGAGTGTATTAATGCTCAATTTTTAGAAAAGCCTATAAATTTAAATCTATAGCTAGGTTGATCATATGCAATTTTTATTTCATAAGATTCATTTTTTACACACCTTCTGGGATCTACTCAGGCCCTTTGTGGCCTGCTTAAACCATGTTTGTCCTTCTTCATATTCTGGCAAACATTTTTTTTTCTATATAAAAAAATTAGAGGCCAAGCATGGTGGCAAATGCCTACTGTAATCTCTATTGGGAGTCAGAGACAAGAGGATTGCTGTGTGTTTGAGGCTAGCATGAGCTACAAAGTAAAGTATAAGGCCAGCCTGGAATACACAGCAAGACCCTGTCTGGAAAAAAATTATTCTCCTTTTAATTTCTCCTGAAACAGAAATCTACACCCATACTTACAACTTTCTTTACATCTCTCTGTCTTAGTATTTCCTTTCTTCTTTCTGTTTCCATCCTTAAATTTACATTTTCAAAACAATCTTTATTTTGGAGTGGTGGCGCATGCCAATAATTCCAGCACTTGGGAGGCTGAGGTAGAAGGATTGCCGTGAGTTTGAAGCCAGTTTTGGCTACATAATGAGTTCAAGGTTACCCTGATTTACAGAGCGAGACCTTGTCTCAAAAAACAAAACAAAATTTAAAAACCTCCAAATTGGACAGAGTTACTTTTTCTTAATAAAAATAGTTGTCATGTCTTAGAATTTTCTCATCAAAAATGTGTCTTAATTTTCTTCTGTGTAAAGGATTATATATATTAGAATTTTAACTGTTCGTATTCTTAATTTCTAATGAATACCTAGAAAGAAAGCAATCTTGAATTCTTTGCCATATAAAATAATTTGTGACTGTATTTTCTTAATTTCTATAAACGTGTGCTTCCTCATGGAGCAACTTTTCAGCTTGAAAAAGAACATATCAAATATGTCAAATAACAGAACCAAATATCTTTACTGTAGAATTTAAGAAGCCAAGGATGCTGTTCTCAGCAATTGATGTTGCAGTGTTTGTTACTTTAGCAAAATCTAGCGTACAAAGATACTTAAAAGGTTAAATTTATTTGGGAAAACCATTGCAATGGGAAATCCATGACATAGTTATATATTCATTTGAATATATAGATACATATATATATTCAAAGAGATTGAAGCAAGGAAAGTTTTTGAAGACAAAACAAAGATTATATAAAAAATGTAGAAGCATATTGGCTACAAGATCTGTACAAGGCTATAAGAATCAATAGCAAGGGTGACATCAGCTTAAAATTAAAGGGACAGTAAAGTTAGATGCAATGACACGTTCCTGTAATTCCAGCTACCTGGGAGGCTGAGACAGAAAAAGGGAAAAAAAAAAAGAAGAATAGATTTGTTGGGTAGATGTCCTTGGAGAAATGTGTTTGTGTGGAGTATGTGCATAGTTATGCACACAGGGTGCATGCAAGGTTATAATATTTGGTGTGACTTGTCTGTAATCTTTTTGTTTTTGGGTATATGTGAGTTTGGTCCTCTCCTTCATGACCTCCTGGATTTAATTAATTAATTAATTAATTGAGGCCTCAACAAAAAATTGTCATTTTGACTTTTATAATCCTTAACCCTATTTTTGATATGTCATTTTATTTTTAGGGCACAAATGCCTTGTACCATTATCATCACTTCACTTTATAGGTAGTGGCATCTAAACACCGAGAAATTAGAAATTGGCCAAAGATGACATAAAGTTAGTAGGCGTTAGAGTAAGGATTGAACTTGACTTTTGGCTTAAATAGTCCTTGCTGTTTATCTATGCTCTCAGGCTATTATATTCACATAGAAAATCAGTAGAAGATAGAACTGGAAAGAGTGATTGTTTTAAGCTCTTTAAGAACTTAAATAGTATTCAAATAATTTTGGACTTGTTTGTTAGGCCCTGGAAGTCACTGAAGGCTTTTGATGCTAGCTAATCTCTTGCAGCTATGAGGAATTCTGTAAGGTGTGATGCCTGTTAGTATTCTGTTCTTGGCTCTCTTTAGGGTTAATTCATTCGTCTGTAAGTTTCCAGGCCGGGTTTGTGGGGCTTTTTGATGGTCAGCTGTATTTGGAACCTTTACTCTAAACTATTTACTTAGTTTACTATAGTCCTTTGGCTACTAATAGCAATTCTTGCATGCGTCTGTTCAGAAGGCTACCTTTAAAAGTGTTTAACTTGCCGTTTGAAGTTAGAGTCCAGAGAATCTGATGGATCTGCTCAGGGACATAATAATATTCTATTGGTATGGGCCGTGTGTTTTAGTAGCAATTTGGGCTGTCCTGTTGCTTGTGTATCTTTTTTTCCCCCAGGTACTGGGGATTTAACTCAGGACCTTCTGCTTGCAAGGCAGGCGCAGCACCACGGAGCTGTGTATCTTAAATTTGTAGTAAAGCTTACTATTACTTTTCATTTAACATTACCTTGAAAACAGTACTCCATTGAATGCTGTGATTAATTAAATATAAATGACAAAATGTAAACCAGATATTCATTATGCTTGTATGAATAAATTAAATAGAACTCTCAACTGCTTCATTGTACATTTGTTCCCTAAAAATTTGAGCTTAAAAAGCAGCTAAGTAGCATTATGATATTCATATTTTTATAATCATACTTTGTTTACATGTTCTTCATACATATTTTGTGCATATTAAATAAGGGAGGCCCAGAATAAAATAGAAAAGACCAGTTTTGTGTGGACAGTTTAAGGACGTGTCGTATTATTTTAAGATTTTGAATCTCATGAAAGTTAACCAAGGCTGCTGTGTTCACCATTCCACTTGGATATAGCAAAGCAGCAGTGGCATGCTTTGAGCCTGCTTAATACAGATGGGGTACAGCTTCAGTATGTCTGAACAGTAGCCCCCAGTCCTGTAGTTTAGTGTAAAAATATTTGCTCTTCAATGTATATTCCTGTTTTGTTTTGAGACAGGGTCTCACTGCTATGTAGTTCAGGCTGACCTTGACTTCACCATGGAGTCCAGGCAGGCCTCAGACTCACAGCTGTCCTACTCAGCCTCTCAAGGGCCAGGGTTACAGTCACATTGCCAGCACTCCTGGCCTTACTTTATTTTTAAGGTCTATGCTTTTTCCTCTTTGCCCCAACTCATTTTTCAGCGGTTGGGTTTTTAATGTGCTAAGATTTCCTTATGATATAAAAGGACAGTTCTCTTCTCCTACCAACTGTAGAACTCTTTAAGATTCTAGAATAATTAAGAGATGTCCAAGAAATATGACAGACAATTATATTTAAAAGTAAAGTACTTTTTATCCAAGTTAGTTGGATCCAAAGCCACATGCTATGGCATGTACCTGTAATCCCTGAACTTTAGGAGGCTGAGGCAAGAGCTGAGTTGGAGGCCAGCATGGAAAATTTAACAGGATGCCATCTTAAAAAAGGGGGGAAAAACTGGGACTTATTTGAGGCTGAAGATATATCTCAGTAGAAGAATGATTACCTAATGTGCTTTAAAAAAAGAAGACCAACCCAATTAATAAAATAATATTTGTGGGAGGACCACAGAATTAATTTAGCATACTTATTTATTTTGATCATTGATTCATAAGTAAATGTTTCCTCCCAAGGGTATACGGAAATGCAAGTTTATGGAAGTAAGTAAGCAAATGATAGTTTATTGCCTATTTATTTAGGTTGTTGGAGACAGGGTCTTAGGTATTTTCCAGGCTGGCCTTGAACTCATTATAATGGACCAGGCTGGCCTCTAACTTGCAGCAATCTTGTTGCCTTAGCAACCCAAGCACTAGGATTACAGACAGAAGTGCATCATCATGCTGGGCTCTAATTTATTTTAACATCTAAAATAACCTCACTCTTTAGGAAAGTAGATGACTGCTTTCTTTGAAGCTCTTAAAAAGATACTGTGCAGATATGTGGAGAATAATGACCTACTTTAGAGCTTTCGGTGATTTATAAGGTATTGCATTGGGAAATTTATGAGAACATCATAAAGTGTGTTTTTTTGGTAACAGCTTGACATATTTAATCACATAATTCAAGCATTTAAAGTGTACAGTTCAGTGGCTTTAAAATACATACAATTGAATAACCCTCACCACAATTTGAGTATTTTCACTTTAGAAAGAAACTTTGTACACCTGCCCTCTTTCTTCACCTCCTCCTCTTGCACTCCTAGCTCTAAACAACCACTAATCTTCCTGTCTCAGTATATTTGTCCATTCTGAACATTTGGTATAAATGAAGTCATATATATTATGTGTGTGACTGGCATGCATTGCTTATCTTTCCTGAATTCGTCCATATTGTAGCATATGTAAGTACTTTATTTCATTATATTGCAAAGTAAGATTTCATTGTGTGGATATATCCTATTATGCTTATTTGTTTATTATTTGGTGGACATTTGAATTGCTTCCCTCTTTTTGGCTATTACAGATAATGTTGCTATAAACATTTGTGTATATACATTTTTTGTGTAAACTTATGTCATTTCTTCTGAATATGTAGTGTAATTGCTGGGTCAAATGGTAACTGTGTTTCATTTTTTGAGGAACTGCCAAACTTTTTCACAGCACCATTTTACATTCCCCTCAGGAATGTATGAGAGTTCCAGTTTCTCCACATCCTCACTGATACTTATTATTTTGTTATTATGAGTTCCTTATTATAGCAATCCTTTTGGGTTTGTAGTGGTATCTCACCATATTTTTTATTTGCATTTTCCTATGACTAATTATGTTGAACAGAGTGTGTTTGTGTGTATTTATGTGTATATTTGTGTTTATTGGCCAACTGTATTGTTGGAGAAATGCCTATTCATATCTTTTGTCAATTTTAAAATTGTTTTCTTTTTATTATCTTGTAAGTGTTCTTTTTATATTTTAGATATAAGCCTCTTATAAGAAATTATCTTTAAATGTTTTCTCACATTCTGTAGGTTTTGTTTTCATGTTTTTGGACATGTCCCCTGGCTGGGGTTATAGCTCAGTGGCACTGCACCTGCTTGGCAAGTACAAGGTCCTGAGTTTGATCCCCAGTTCTGTAAAAAAGAAAAAGAAGAAAAACAAAAGTGTCCCCTGAAGCATAGAAGTTTTAAATTTTGATCAAGTCTAGCTTATATACTTTCCCTGTTTGTTTTTGTTGTCATATCTAAAATTCTTATGCTAAATCCAAGATCATGAAGGTTTACCTTTATGTTTTTTTCTAAGAATTTTGTAGTTTTGGCTCTTGTTCTTTGGGTATTTGGTCCATATTTAGTTAAGTTTTGTGTATAGTGTGATATCCTTATGTCCAACTTTATCTTTTTGCACTTGAATATTCATTTGATCTAGTACTGTTGAAAAACTAGACTTTTTCAAAGAATGGTCTCAGTACCCTTGCCAAAAAGCACTTAATCATAGATGTTGGGTTTATTTCTGAACTCTCAATGTTATTCCATTAATCTTCATTTTCTTTATATCCATACTAAACTATTTTACCATTGCTGTGTTGTAAGTTTTTAAGTTTTGAAGTGAGTCTTCCTCCTTTGTTCTTGTCTTTAAAGATTATTTTGATATTCTAGTTCCCTTAAATTTTATTCTTTTTTTTTATTAGTACATGTTGCAGTATATATGTTTACATTCCTTTGTGGAGTTGGTATATGTACATAACCCATCTTAGTTTCTTTTCTCAATCTCCTTTTCTTCCTCTCCACACCCCCTTTCTCCATCTCTTGATTCCCTTCCCATGTGAAAAAGATTTATCTCCCTACTTCCTATCTATCTTTTTTATTGTTCTCTTTATTTATACTTTGAGTTTCTCCTATTAGAGAAAGCATGGTATTTAAGCTGTTGTGTCTAATTTATTTAGGTTAACATGATGGTCTCCAGGGGCATCTATTTCCCTACAGTGTCTCATTTATCTTTGTGGCAAAGTAGTGCTCTATTGGGTGTAGAATATTTTTCTTTATCCATTTATCTGTTGATAGGCATACAGTACAGGCTACTTCCAAGATTTAGCTATTATGAATCGGGCTGCTGTCAACATGGATATTATATGTCACTATAATATGTCTTTAACTCTTTCCAGAGGATACTTAAAAGAGGAGTACCTGGGTCAAATGGAATTTCTAGTTTCACTGTTTGAGGAATCGCCATACTGATTTCCATAGTGGTTGTACTAATTTACATTCCCACCAGCAATGTAGAAGGGTTTCTTTTTCCCTGAAGCCTTACCAGCATTTGCTATTTCTTGATGATGGCCATTCTTTCTGGAATGAGATAAAATCTGTGTTGTAGTAATTTGTATTTCTCTAATGGAGAGCAGTGTTGAGCATTTCTTCATGTGTTTATTGACCACTTTTGTAAAGTGTCTGTTCATTTCACGTGCCCATTTTGATTGGGTCTGAGGAATAGCTGTCAGGATTTTTTTCCCCATTCTATAAGTTGTCTTTTCACTTTTGTGGTTCTTTTGCTGTGCAGAAGTTTTTAAGTTAGATATGATCCCATTTGTTGATTTTTCCTGTGTAACTGGGGTTCTGTTCAGAAAGGCTTTGCTTATACCTATGGCTTCAAGAGTTTTACCTATTTGTCTTCCAGTAGGTCAAGTGTTTCTGTTTTAACATTTAGTTCTTTGATCCATTTTGGCTTTAGTTTAGTACATGGTGAGACATATGAGTCTAGATTCAATCTTCTCTACATGTGGATAGCCATTTTTCCCCATCACCGTTTATTAAAGCAACTAATTTTTCTCTAATGTATACTTTTTGGCCCCTTTATCAAAGAGCAAATGGTTGAATGTGCTTGGTTGTTTCTGCATCCTCTGTTCCATTGATCCTCATGTATGTTTTTGTGCCAGTACTATTACTATCTGGCTGATGGGTTCTTCTCTCAGTCTAGAAAGAATTTCAAGGTAAAGAGTCAGAAGAGGACTGAGCAAAAGTATTTATTGTAGAGCAAGAGCATTTATTATGAAGTGAAAGCCAACAGTTCCCAGGTGGTTAATCTGGAAGGTGGTTAATCTGGCAATCTAATGAGGCCTTTGTTTACTGAACATCTAGGTATCCTGGCCTTGGTCATCACTGTGCCCTTCACTGATTCTTTTCGACTCCCCCTTTGGTTCAGCCTCTTCCAGGTGCCCTGGCTTCCTGTCCTGTCTGTGGATCTCCCTTTGCCAGACACTTCCCATGCTCCCCTACCTCATGTGCCAGTATTACTCTGAGGAATCTTCTCACTCTCCCAGAAGGCCCTGCTCATCCTCAGTGATTACTGTTGGGAGCCTCTAGGTTAGGAAACAGCCAAATGTTAGAAAACAGAACCTGAGCCACACCATACCAACCATACCAGCACAGAGAGTTCATAGTTCATTTTCTCCAAGTCTCTTTGTCACCTCCCTGCTTCAAGCTTCATGCTGTTTTTATTACAGAAGCTTTGTAGTGTAACTTCAAATTGGAGATTGTGATGCTTCCTGCTTTACTCTTGTTACCTAGGGTTGCTTTTGCTATTTTGGGTCTCTTCTTGTTCCATAGGAATTTTAGGATTGTTTTCTCTACTTCTGTGAAGAATGTTGTTGGTATTTTGATTGGGGTTGCATCAAATCTGTATATCAGTTTTGGAAGTATGGGCCTTTTGACTATATTTTCAGTATGGAGACCTCATTCATTAATGCCTACTTTTTTAGTGGTGTCCGCTGGGCATAGTTAACTATTTGCCTCTGCCTTGTTCCCAGAACCCAGCCACCTCTGTTTATTTGGGATGGCAGGTTGCAGTGTATTTGGCCCAGTACCCAGTTTTATAGGAATGAGCCATAATACTGTTATTTACCACAGAGCAATCCAGATAACTGGCATCCCAAGAAAATGAGTTAACAGTAACAGCTATGCTGCCTTGGTTCTAGTAATAAAAATCAGCATCAATTACGGCATCAAATACAAACTCAATATTGACACACAACTAAGGATCAATAAAGTACCACCCTTAACCATAGAAAAGAGATCTATAATTACATTATGAACACTAAGACAAATCAAATATTGATCTATAATAAATATGTAATGAATGGAACAATTTTGCCTGTATTAGCAATAGGAACAGTATTCAACAGCTATAATATTAACTGGCTGTCTAGAGATTCTTTTTTTTTTTTTCTTTCTTTCTTTATTGGTACATTTTAGATATCAGTACAGTTACATTCATCATTGGGATCTCGTACCTCCCTTTACATGACGTATCTTGGTTCTTATGCTGTCTAGACATTCTTAAAGCTTAGTAGTTATACTAGTAAATGTACAGTGGTATCTTGGTTCATGAACTCAGTTCTGGTTGCAAACCAAACTAGATGATAACCAAATCAAATGTCCATTTAAGGTCAGTGTTGAACCTAACCATTGAATTTGATTTGGTTCTTGTATAGTTTGGCTTGTTGCCAGAATTGTGGAATTGAGTTTGTGAATTGAGGTTGGCTGTAGGGGTGGGGGGACAGAAGAGTGAAAGAAACAAAATTGGAAAAATGGGACACGAGAAGGGGGAGAAAAAGTGTGATGGGTGTCCTGTTGAGAAATAAAAGGAAATTAATAGTATTAGAAAAGTCACAGAAAAGAAGAAAAAAGATAAACAGAGCAAACACAAGGAAGAAAAAAGTTCAAAGGACAAAAGAGAAGAAACTAAAGGAAGAAAAAAAAAGGGAGAAAAAACCTAAACCTCTCAGAAAACCCAGTAAGGAAAAGATAAAAATAATACCGAGGGTGGGGGGTGGGGAGATTGAGTCAAAGAAAACATTCCTATGTTTTTGAATGAGTGGTTTCTTTCCAAGATCTGAAGTCTTGGGACCCAGCCCATCATGACCTTCTATGCCTAGCTTTAGGACCTACAGGTCAGTGAGTTGCCCTCACTGTTCCACAGGTCCTTTCTGTTCATTCTCTCCAGACTGGTAACTGTCCCAGCCAGTGTGTCCTTTCCTGTTGGTAGAGAGGAACACGGTCAGCCCTTTGTTCTCTGCTGGAAGTGGGCCACAGGGAAGAGGTACGAGTGGGTTCTTGGACTTAATAGTCACAGCTGTAGGGTGTGGTGTTCCCTTCTCCCCAGCAGTTGTCCTTGTCCAGGATCAGCATGGTTGGTTAGTTTTCTTTCTGCTGCCCCCTTGCCATGGGGGTGCAGAGTGTAGAGCTGATATGGAGTTGGTGGATGGTTGCACCCCTGTGACAGAAGCGTTGTTTGTCCTTGCCCGCATGGGAGAGGGTGTCATTCATCTAATGCCAGCCTGTGTTCTCATTTGGGGATGGGGTCCCACTCCTTTAGTACAGGCCTGTCTGCCCCTGTGGGGAATTCCTTTAAAATCAACCTGATGATCTGTACAAAGACGCTGCCTGGAATTCTGAGACAGATTACACTAATTTGAACATCAGTTTGGGGAAGTATTAGCATCTTGACAGTATTGATTCTTCTAATTCTGTGAACATGGGATGTCTTCATTTATTTAAATTTTCTTTAGGTAGCTTCAACTTGGTTTTGTGGTGTGCAGAATGCAATTTTACACTCTGTCAAATTTATTCCAAAGAATTTTATTCTTATGCTGTATTAGTCAACTTTTATGTCAGTATAACAAAATAACTGAGGTAATTAATTTATAAAGATGGCTTATGCTTTAGAGGTTCCAGTCCATGCAAGTGAAGTGCAGTCGTTACTTGAAATAGGATGGGAAAGTTGTAACAACCTTGAAGGATGAAGTTCATATTACATGATGATCTGCGTTGTGTGGTAGGTCTTTGAGATGTGAATATTGTGAATTCATACATGTCTCATTACCTCTGAGTGCAATTTTCTGGATTCACTCTGTGTTTCTAATGAACAAAGCTGTGCACAAATATAAATTTGCACAATGCTCAAATTCTTATCAGTTGTATTGAAACAAACTTTTTTTTTTTTTTTTGGTACTGGGGATTGAACTTGGGGCCTTGCGCCTGCAAGGCGGGCGGCAAAACTACTGAGCTAAATCCCTGGCCAAACTTTTTAAAACCGGAACTAATTGTAGTTCTATCGATTATTTGCACTTGTAGTTGCAAAATGAAAACTGGCCTAACTCAGTTTAGAGAAATTTGCTTTGTGCATAATTTTTATAGAAAAATTTGTATAATACTAGCAGGCAAGAGTGTTGTGACAACTCTGAAAGGTATTGGCACTTACAGCTTGATGATACTTGGGTGAGTTAACTAAGTTAAAAGCTGGAGTCAGATGTCAGCATCTAAGATGAAGTCTTCTTAAATTTACGTGGTAGCCTTTAGTTTTTAATCTGCTTAACTCTTTAGTACTTACTTTCTTGTTCTGGGAACCACACTTGACTCTAGAGAGGAAGGACCATGCTTGACCAGTGGACAGTAACCCATCTTGGCTGAGGGCAGTAGCCCTGCCACGGTGGCAGTAACAGGACTTATTACCTTTGTAACCTTTCAGTAAAGCTATCGTTTTAGCCAGGATTGTTTGATACATTAATGTCTTTGGATTGTAAGCTTTGGTTTTATTCTCTGAATTGTCAATATCAAAATTTACAAATAGTAATTTAATATGTTATAATTCAGTATTTATTCAGACAAAGTAAGATTACATAATAACAACAAAATATTGTTGTAAAATCTTGGGGCCAACATGGAGTAATGGAAAAATACATGAGCTTTAACAACAGACAGATCTGTTTTATATCCTAGATCTAACTCTTATTAACTCTTTGACCAGATGTAGATTATACAACCTAAGTCTTAATTTTCTCATTAGTAAAATGACCTGTTGCCTCGGTAGACTTGTGATACTTCATATTTATCTTCATGTAATGAAACTTAGGCAAAGCTATAAAATTTCCAAAACTGGGATTAACTCAAAAAAATATTCTGGTGTGCCTACGCTGTGCATGCCACGGCAGCAGGATAACTCCGATACTTCATAGCCATGGTCTGTCTTTGTCCCTACCTGTCCCTGATGTGTACTTACTGTACTTAGACGTAGTAAGTGTGCTAGCAGCTATCCCAGGCAGGGGTCAGTGTATGGCTCACAAAACTCAGGGTTGTTTTAAGAATTTTTTTTGGTTATATGTCTAAATCAGTTCAAGAATTATTTAAGCCATACAATAGTTGGATTTCTGTCCTGTGAAACTAATAAACTTGGGCTGGGGATTTAGCTTGTGGTTCTGCTGTGTGCCTTGCATGCACAGACCTGAGTTTGATCCCTGGTACCAAAAAAAAAGAAAAAAGAAAAAGAAACTAATAAACTTTTTTTACAGCACTTTGAAGACTCATTTCTTTTAATCTTTATCGTCATTTCAACTTTAATCTTCATTTTAACCTTCACTCTTTCTTTTCTTTTTTGAAATGGATGGATTTCACCATGTTGCTGAGGTTGGCCTTGAACTGGAGATTCTCTTTCAGACTCTTGAGTATCTGGGGTTATAGGCGTGTGCCACCATACCTGGCATTTTTATTGTCACTTGTTATACGTATTTTTGCCTAGGCTCCACTGGTTGGAAATAACAAGATACATCCTTTACAACACAAATATAAAACTAAAATTGGCTTTGGGATGCTATGTCTTCGTTAACTGAAGTCCTTGGAATCCAGCATCCTTTCCCTTCCCATTAAAATGCAATACACACAATCCTGGTACAGGGAAAATGAACACCAAACAAACAAACAAACAAAATACAATATACAATACTGCAACTTTTAGTTGTTGGTCTTTGTACTATTGCTATTAGATGTTACGTTCTGCTCTGCCGCCTGGTGGCCATAGTGCGTACTGTTGCTTCTGTCATTGCCGCTGTTACCTCCTCCTACATTAGTGGGAGGTACAGTGTAGGGGTTGGGATTAAGTCTGCAGTGTGGTGTGTAGTAGTTTGAATTCTGGAGTCAGACTTCCAGGTTCAAATACTAACATTTGTTCCTTGCAGTTCCAGTGTTCTTATCTGTAAAATAGGTATAATAATAATACTTACCTCACTAAATTTGTTTTGTTGTTGAGAACAATTCATATTGAAAACTTTAAATAGTAAAAATAGTAAATGACAGTAAGATTCTGAACACTGTATATGGCACATAACACTCAGTGCTGGTTTTTATTTTTCTGATCTTAATGCATTAGGTAAAAATTAACCCGCAGTGACTAGTGAACCATTTTTGGAATGTCCAGAACAGTGGAGCTTTATGAAATGTGTTCTCTTCAAATTCTTGTTCTTTGACTTTTTCTGCATAATATATGAGGATTTTGTGTAAAACTTCAAAAACTTTCTGTCTTTAGCATAAATGGTATAAATGTGGTTTTTTTTGAGCCATAATAGCTCCAAACTGATTTGGGCCTTGAGTTTACTTATATAAAATACATATATATTATATATTTTTTCAGAGGTAGTTTAATGATTCTATTTTCAAACACAGTATTTCCCATCAGTTTTTAAAGGCTATTTATAAAAAGTGCTTTTCTACCATTTCTACTTTTAATATCAGGTACTCCAGAGCTACACTTTTCATGTAAGAACTTTTCCACTATACATATTCCTGTGGTAAATAAAGTTGCACATGTGGCAATGATTATAATCTGAGGCATCTTCTAAATACAACCATTTTGGCTTTGCACCATTCCCTCCTCTACTTCTCTCTGCCTTCAAACCAGCAGACAAATACAGGCGTATGTAATGCTTAGTGATGGTTGAACAAATTCATATCCAAAATTCATTTAGAGCACAAGCTTTTCTATTAACTTCAACACAAAATGTGCTAAGTTCACTAACTCCAGTATTTTTCATACACTGACAATCTCTTTAACATTTAGGGACCAGATGTTGCAAAATCCGGACTGACTTTCTATATACACTATATATACTATATACTGTGTACTATATACACACAAACAATATATACGTATTACATATACTCACTATATATACTATATACTGTGTACTGTATACAAACAATATATATATGTACTACATATACTCACTATATATACTATATACTGTGTACTGTATACACACAAACAACATATATGTACTACATATACTCACTGTATATACTCTATATGGTGTACTGTATGCACAATACATATACTGTATATACTCATTATACTATATACTGTGTACTGTATACACAAACAATATATATGTACTACATATACTCACTATATACACTATATACTGTGTACTGTATACACAGAAACAAAACCAGACCTACAAAACATATGGGAAAATAGTGTCGAAGATGTCCATATAAAAATGCACTAACACACTACTTTGTGCAGTTGCTTCCCTCTCTTCCAAACCATTGGATAACTACAGACAGTGCCATATTACTCAGAGGTGGTTTTAAAATTCCATTTCCAAAAGACAATGTTTTGTATACATTTTAGCAAAAAAAATTTACAAAGTGGTATTTTACTACCTCCATGTTTAACATAGGGTGGGCACTTCTAAATGTCTAAATATGATTGTTTGTCTGTTATATATACATAACAGTTGAGTGAAATGCACACATGTAACAGTAGTTAGAATTTGAAAATGTCTTCAAAATATGAGCACTGTGACCTAGAAACCTTAACCTGGCCTACCAGTTCAGTGAGCTAAAATGCTCAAATATTCAGAAGACAGTCTTTCCTAGGAATTTTTGCACAAAATGAAAACAAATTTGTCATACACTGTGACCTGTTTAATATCTAGGAAGACTAAATATTATAAATTACAATTCACTTGTCCTTTACATACACTACCTACATAGCAAAGTAAAACAAAATGCAGACATGAAGGACAGTGGTTGTTCTTAACTCGCTTTTAGCGCTCTATGCATTTCTTTCTCTTCCTAGAACCAGACATAATGTGTAGTACTCTAGGAGAAGGGATTTGCTCTTCCCCCACAAAAAACTCTTCATGTGCACTAACCAAAAAAAGTACTAAGTGCATTATTTTACTACTACTTAGCATGTATCAGGTACTTGAGGGCATCTAGAACGATTGGCTATTTCAAAAAAGTACTTGGCACTGTCAACTTTATACATAGTAATGAAGAATAAAATGCATACATACAAAACAAAGGTGGTAATATGAATAGTCTTCTGCATGTCCATCTGGTACTGGACCTTCTCTTCCATCTTCTGTTCCTTGTTCGCTAACCCACTGAACAAACATGGACTCCTGGGATCTCTTCTCCAGGTGGTCTAATGAGCTCCATTTCAAAAAGTCACTTCCAGAAGACATTTCTTTTTTGTGATTTTTTTAAAAAAAGAAAAATAGATGTGGACAAGACGTGGGATTTTCTAACTCTCCTATATTGTCAACCTCTTTACATCTAGAAAGTCCCAAGGCAGCAAAAGCTTATGGGAGAAGGTTGTTGAGGACAGCGTTTCATATGATGTACACAGGAGTTCTGCAGATGAGCAGTGAGTCTTCCCAAAGGGCAATGGGCATTATCATTTGAGCAAATACTGTTTCTCTCTTTGGGGAAAAAAAAAGACCAACCAGGGCAAGCCTGCTAACTGTTCTACCCGCAGACATCCTAGGCTCTACTTACCCTCCAGGATGGGTCAGGCCTCTGTCCTTCCGGGTCAGAAGGAGGTGAGGTCTCCTCTAAGTGAGACAGCAGCCACGCAGGACCCAGATCTGCACAGCTCTGCGGCCTCACATGGCTTTCTAGGCTCTGTAGGTAACGGCCCTCTGCAGAGCTGGGGAGGCTGCCATTGTTCTGGCTGTGCCATGCTGTCATCATGTCCTCGGGGGCCTGGCAAGAGCTTTGCCTACCTAGTTCGGCAGGTTTAAACTTGGAGAATCAGCAGCCTTAGGTGTCCTGGCTCGGAGAAAACACTGCAGTTCAGCAGAGCTCGGAAGCCTGGCCCCACCCAGTTCATAGCCACAGTGAGGGCCCCAGGGCCTGTGGGACAGAGGCAGCGGCCATCCCTGGCACCCAGGTCGCCCGCTGGCCACAGGCCGTACTTACTGCTATACATACATTTCTGTTTAAAGTACTAAAAACATAATAAAATGTGGAAGTTCTTAAAGTGAGTGACTATCATATAAAAATAACTGTAAGCACAACAGAGTACTTTTTGTTTTTTTAATTTAGGAATTTAGTCAGTGAAATGAGCTTTGTTCTGAAAATGTGTCGGTAATTATACTTGGTGTTCACTGTCCTACCCCAGCTTTTGAAGGAAACTACTGATTTTTTTGTGTGTATTTTACATTTCAAGAGTCATAAAACAACTCATACACCCACGATTCCTCTAGGAAACTGGTACAGATATATGAAAGAGGGGGAAAGAGCTGTTGAATAAAAATGATCATCCAACCATAATGGGTAATTTATGTTTAGCTGCAACAGGTGAAATGTATCCAATAAGGAAGGAAAACATCGTATTATTATGTTATATATGTGCATATATATATATATATACACACATATATATATATATATATGTGTGTATATATATATATATATGCACATATATAACATAATAATACGATGTTTTCCTTCCTTATTGGATACATTTCACCTGTTGCAGCTAAACATAAATTACCCATTATGGTTGGATGATCATTTTTATTCAACAGCTCTTTCCCCCTCTTTCATATATCTGTACCAGTTTCCTAGAGGAATCGTGGGTGTATGAGTTGTTTTATGACTCTTGAAATGTTATCCCACATTTCTGTCCAAAAGAATTGTGCTTTTTAATGCAATTAAATGCTAATTTACTAAGAAATTTCATCCACAAACCCTTTTCCGGGAACAGTGTGGGAAAAGACACACTGTACTGTCTAGGGGTCGAGTGTAATTGAGAGGCACCCAGAGATAAGTGACTTTAGTGAGAGGATGTGTCACTCAGAGTCTGAAGGAAGGACTAGGAGATAGGACAGCAGCTGTCTAGAGACTTCATGGAGAAGATAAGAGTATGAAAATACGATTTTAATTTGAAATAATTATTGATGCTTATTTTTCTTTCTCACAAATTATGTCTCTTTATCATTCATAAGACATTTTTTTCTTTGTACCTAAATGACTTTGACTCCTACTGTCTGATATAGTAGAAAGAGCACATAGATTTGGACAGAGTACTTAATTGTCCAAATTTCATTTGATTCATGCATAAAAATTATTTTGTTTTGTTTTGTTTTTTGGTACCAGGGGTCAAACTCAAGGCCTTGTGCTTGCAAGGCAGGTGGTAGCACCACTGGGCTAAATCTCCAGCTATTTTTTCTTTCTTTTTCATTTCCCTTTTGCCTTTTTCTTTTCTTTTTTTCTCTTTTTGAGGCTGGCTCTCACTATGTCGGCCTATGCTGGCCTCTGGGCTTAAGTGATCCTCAGACTCCCGAACAGCTGGAGCTACGAGTGTAGTGTGCACTACTACAGCCAGCTAAAATGCAGATGTTACTTCCTTCAAAGAATTCTGAGGATTACGGAGAGTGTGTTTTACTATGTTCTCCAGCCAGAAAAGATTTGAGACGGAAGAGCTAATATATTAATAAGATGATATACTTAAAAACAACAACTGGCATGTAAGTTACTTCATAAGTAGGAGCCACCCTTGGCTTTATGAAGAGTCTGCTTCAGACAAAGCATCTGCCTTCTTATAAATACAGGTATACCTTGGTATTCGACTGCTGTCAGACTCATCAAATTTTCTACTCTGTATATTTTGAATGGAAAATCTTATACCGGTGCTCATCATTTATTTGGTCTTCAGCATGCAAGCTAGAACTTGTTGGTGTCAGTTGCCTCATGACTCACTGCTCTTTCCAGCCAGAAGAATTTGTTGGGTACTTGTCATTGTTGGTACTCTTTGCACCTCCCAAAACCGGTTAATGACAAATAGTGGGATACCACTGTACTGCTAAATGTTCTAGAAGCTCTGCCTACACCCTTCTAATATAGTCACAATTCACTCCCTTGCCTCCGGAGTAAGGCCAGCTCTTTAGTTTATAGTAGCCAACAGGCACCTTGCTTCTTTCTTCAGCTCCTGCTAGTTGCCAGGTACCCAGTTAGATGGAGAAAATAGGAAGGTAACTAAGTCTTTAATGTAAACATAATACTTGGAGGAACAGTATTGTAGCATTGTTTATAATGTGAAAGATGGGAACAATGTAAATGTTATTTTATGTGCCTTAAATTTTTTGGTAAGAAAATATACCAAACTCAAGATATTGCTAGGAAAGTAGAACTGGGAGAGAGGAGCACTTCTACTTGGTATACATTTGAAGTGCCTGGCATCATGTGGATCACCATATAACAATTTTGTACATATTTTTTAAAAACACAAAGGAAGACTAGAAATTCTGTGCTGAATGAATTAGATGAGGAAGAAATTGGAGACAGGAAAGCCAGTGAAATGATTTTTGCCTTGCTCTGTTGTGAGAAATGTCTGAATTGGAGCTGTGGCGATCAGAATAAAGAAGAGACATTTTAGTAATAGGGTCTATAAATTTTTGCTATGTGAATGTAAAAAGTAAGGAAAACCTATCAGGCGATTCTGAAGTTTGTAAGTTGTAATGATGTAAAAGTAAATGATTGTGACATTATAAAAAAAATAGGAAAAGAAGCATCTTAGAGAATGAGTATCTTGACATATAGATCCTCAGTAAGTGTTTAAAGAATAAGTTGGTTTCATCCATGAGTCACTAGAGAATCAAAGGCTGGGAAGCAACAATATCAGGAAAACTTAATGACACAGAGATTGAATCAAAGACAACCCAACAGCAAAAATAAAGATGAGAAAACACTTAAGCAAGCCACAGAGACAGACTTCCAGTCCACCAATGGCAAACAGTAGGGCAAAGGAGGATGAGAAGTCTGATAGTGAACCTCCAGAACACTCAGAATTCACAGCACAGGAAGTAACAAAACAGACCAATCAGGCTCTAGAAAAATTCAAATTGGCTTCATCCAGTTAGCTGGCTTTGCCAGTAGGATTTATGTTTTCTTATTAAGGCTAGTCTTCTATAGGCATTATTTTACTGCTTTTAGGAAATGTTAATATTTTAAAAACCATAAATAGCAATTTCTAAGTGTCATTTTTAAACTGTTTGTTCTTTGTATTTCCAGAGTGCACATTTGGCCATGATAGATACCCTCATGATGGCTTACACTGTAGAAATGGTCAGTGTAGAAAAAGTAATTGCGTGTGCTCAACAGTATTCAGCTTTTTTCCAAGCCACAGATCTGCCCTATGATATTGAGGATGCTGTCATGTACTGGATAAATAAGGTAAGATTACACTTACTTACTTACTTGAGTAAAAATAAGTCTAATAACCAGAAAAACAGAAATCCTAAATTATGTATTACCATTCCATTACTCTTTGTTTTAAATCAAAGTGAAAGCTGAAGTTGTACAGTTTACTAACTTTTTAAATTTAAAAAAACAGCTTTAAAATGATGAAAATGGATTTTTATATACTCAGCAGTATTTATAATTGTACTTAAAATGATCTATCTAGTTTAGATCACATTTTTCCAAATTTAGAGCATTCATAATTGAATTGTACACAGTGACTGTTCAATAAATATTTTTAATGCAGGAGTAAAGTAATTTTCACACTCCTGTTAAGTAAGTCTGCACTTTACTTAAGGTGCAGAAAATCATATTGATTTTTTTTTCCAAAGCTTTTGTGGAACTATGGTTTTGTTTGAAGATGCTTAAGTTGTGAGTTTACCACTCCTTTGTCAGTTTTGAGTATTTAAGACATCTTCATCCACTTTTATTTACAACTATTATCCAAAGAAAATAAACTTAATTGTGGGCAGGATTTAAAGGAGGTTGAATCTTGAGTTATCCTTCCTTAAATGCTTGCTTGAAGTTGTCATAAGAAGCTAAGTGGAAAAAACCACCTACCTATTATTATCATTATCCATGTCAGTACTCTGCCCTGGAGTTCCTTTATTTCTTCATATTTAGTGATATTTTTCTCCATTCCTCCTCAGCTGTAGAGAATCACCCTCCCATTGTAGACCTGTTTATTGTCAGAAGCTATGTGACCTTCACATCTCATTGCAAACTTCCCATTCTGGAACAGTTTGTGCTATCCTTGCAGCTCAGTTTCTTTTAGTTCCCACTATTAAAAATTTTCCCCTTTTGGTAGAGTATGTGCTTGGCATGCATGAGGCCTTGGGTTAATCAACAAAAAAAAACCCACAAAGATGTTCAACTTTGTCATAACTTCCAAATCATTGAGCCTGTTAATTTCTTAAAATCTCAATAAACGTCATATTTCTGTTTTTATATTCTCATAATCCTCTCAGTTTTTCTGTCTCTTCCTCCCTTGTTAATCATCTGGTAATGGCCCAGATGGTTTTGCTTGATTGTCCATCTTATCTCTATCTGCGGCTATGGAGATGTGTCACTGGAAGAATTTACATAAGGAATCTGGCTTCACTTTAAATTCATAAGCACAAATTTCAAGTGGACATCAGCCACTCAACTGGTTGTCTAAAGTTTGACCCTGGGAAGTTGGCTCTGATACTTCAAGATGGCTATTTTGTTTCATGTGTAATCCTCAGACTTTCTGTTACTGTCAGCTGACTTTGCTTGCCTCATCCATGTTTTGAGACCAGAGATGGAAAGCCATTAGGTGGGAATTAGCATGTGAAACTTACATGCATCATCACTCATTGTCTCTCTTCGTTTTTTTTCCTGCCATTAGAATGGAGAAAATTTCCCCTTTCCTGTCATAGGCACATTCCCTACTATTTGTTACCTTAGAGCTCCTCTTTCTTCCTTTTTTATGGTCATTGTTTCTCTGCTTCAATTCTTTTCACAGTTTAATGCTCATAAGAATCACATGGGACTTGTTAAAATTCAGGATCTGACTCAGTAAGTCCGGGGTGGAACTGGAGCATGTACATTTCTAACAAACTCCAGGTGATGTTGCTTACCTGTGAATCACCCTGTATTCCTTCACTCTTCTATTTCATCTCATTCTTGCTCCCCATTGTATCATTATTTTAAGACTATAAACTTTCTCTAGTATTTCCCATTTTACCAATAAAACTTTCCTCTCCAGATACAACCCCGTTTCTTGGAACAGCATAACTGCTATAAAGAGTAATGTATTCATTCATTGGCCTTCTCTGCTTTCTCTCTCTTCCTGGTTCCTACCCTGACATGGTTTCTGAGTTGGTCATTTAAGGCTTTCATACTGACAAATCCATTAGGTACCTTTCTGTCTTTATCTTGAATTCAGTCTTTCCTACTACTACTTCTATACTTCTTTTTTTCCCGTTTTCCCTCCAACCTTTTGATTTTCAAATATGTCAACTCTGTATGCAGTTTAAGTAATAGGTCAGCAGACATACCATGTACGCTTTATCTAGTCCCCAGTTGCTAACATTTTATCATTTTGGTTTTTACTCTCCATTGTAATTTTTGTTTCTTTTTTCTTTTTCATACATGCATGTAAGATATTTTGACTGTGTCCATCCCCCTATTATTTTCCTTACACTTCCTTCCTCCTCCTCATTTCTTTCCTTGTCTAATAATAGTCTCACTTTTACTGTCATGTCATCTCTGGTTTTGTTGTTTTTGTTCTGTATATTAGTGGAAATGTGATGTTTGTCTTTTTGAGTCTGGTTTCTTCTTGTTTATATGTTGATCTTCAGTTCTACCCATTTTCCTGCAGACAGCTTAATTTCATTCTTTATGGCTGAATAATATTCCATCGTGTATACATACCACATTTTCTTTATCCATCTGTTGGTGGCACCTAATCTGGTTCCATACTTGGCTGGTGTATACTGTGCTGCAGTAAATATGGGTATGTGGGTCTTCCTATGGTATAGTACTCAGCCATCACTTCTGAAGCACAAGCAGCCCTTCTGAACTTTCAGTGAAAAAACCTGAAGTGTTCACAAGTCTTCCTCATTTGGTAAAATTGAACACCAAACTGTCTCTCCTGCAGTGGCAGATTCTTCAACCTCTCAGCAGTCATTTTCTCCTTCACCTCCTTGGAACCCTCTTATACATGCATTGTTCAGGACTCAGCCGAAATTTGAGGATAGTTTATATACAGATTGGGTCTCCCCTATTTGTGATTCGTCTTTGCAAGATACTCTTCCTCAATATCCAGCTTCTCTAACAGTGTGAGATTTCTCCTTTGATTCCACAAGCCAGCAAGACTACTATAGTTTTCTACTTGAGTTCTGGCCACTCTGCATTGTATGCATTGTGGGGAAGGCCATATAAATAAGTGTTTCGTTCAGTGTGTGTTCCTTTTAGTGGCGGGGTGGGTACCAGGACTCACACTGAGGGCCTTGTGCTTGCCAGGCAGCCAAGTGCTGCTGAACTACATCCCCAGGATGTGTTCCTTTCTTTCTGTGGTTGAATCCTTTCTTGCTTCTGCATGCTTTTAGTTGCTTTCAGTACCTCCAGACACTTGCTTTGTGTGTGTGTGTGTGAGAATGTATAAAATATGTATTTTTGGTGGTGAAGATCAAACCCAGGGCCTTGTGCATGCTATAATAAGCACATGCTTAACTACTGAGCTACCCTCAGACTGCTTTTTAAATTTTTTTTCCAGAGTTTATCATTATAATCTCTAGGAGGCTTTGTGTAACATCTGCTATTCCATTATTAACCAGAACTGGAACTTTCAGGTTTTTTTTTTTTTTTTTTACAGTGTAGCTCAAACCATGTTGTTTCTTTGCTTAAAGCTCTTCAGTGGCTTCACTTTGCACTTAAAATGAAAAGTAAAATTCACCGTGACCTACAGAGTACTACCCAGTCTGACCCCTGTGTCCCTCCTCATCTCAGGCTCACAGCCACTGTTCTTCTTTCTCATTTCTCTCACTTCATTCCAGCTATATGGCCTTTCTCGCCTCTGGACCATTGAGCGTGATGTTTCCTGTTCGTGGGCAGCTCATCTCCCAGCTTTCTGCATGGCTTGGTGCTTCTGCTCCATCACTTCTCAGCTTGGATAGCACTTTTTCCTCACACCCTATCTAAAGTAGGCACCTGTCGACTCTTATTTTCTATTCTAACACTCTATTTCTTTCTCATAGCACTTTTCACAGTTTCTAATTACTTTGCTGAACCACTTAATTTTTTAGAAATCTGTCTTCCCTGCTTGAGTAGTCTGTATAAGCATGGGTACTATGACCCTTTTCTTTATAGGTCAGGGGTCTAGATTGGCACACTGTTTAGCAAAGAGATGATATTTAATACACATTGACTACACAAATTCGAGTATAAGTTACAGAACTAAACTAGGCATATTAGAAATTTGGAAATCTACACAAAGATGAGTACATTATTTAATTAGGAATGTCTGTCATTTTTATACAGCCATATCCACCCATTCAGATTTGAGAATAAGTTTAGAAATACTTGATTTAACTTGAACCTTACCATTTTTTTTTCCTTGCTCCTTTCTACTGGCCCCAGTTTCATTAGTTACTCTCACTATTATTTTACCCTTGTCTCTCAATTTAGTATATATTTTCTCTCCATGAACAGGCTCTTAGTATGACTCATCCTAACCTAGTTGCCTTTTTTTCCTCTTAAATAATGCATTCACAGTTTAAAAGAAGTTTACTGTAGAAAACTGGTAGTAATGTGGCAAAGTTAATAGCAGTAGTAGCTAAAATGAATTTAAACTTAAAGCAAAATCACAGAAGACTGGATTAAATCATATAAAGATACCCAAAAATGATGATTATATGGCCGTTACATTATTTGGTCCTACCTCTCTTGGTGGGCTCATCTCGTAAGTCTTGTCTTTGAGGTGCATGCGTGTATGTGTGATGTTCTTCGCTCACTCAGGCACACCAAGTGTTTTTCCCACCACAGCCCCTTTGTGTTTTTTATTCCTTGTCTGGAATGTTCTTTCTGTTCTTATCATGGCTAGCTTCTTTTCATTCTAGGTCTCAGCTTACACTTAACTCCTAGAAGAGGCTAAGTCTATTCCAGCTGCTATAACAAAATATCGTAGACTGGGTGACTTACTCATAAGTAACAAAATTTTTTCTGACAATTCTGGAAGTAGGAAGTCCAAGATCAAGGTGCCAAAAAATTAGAGTATTGATGAGTACTTACTCTCTTCAAAGCTTGTTGTGTCCATGTTCATATGGCAGGAAGGGCCAGGGCTCTTCCTTCAACCTTTTTTAATAAGAACATACTCTTCATGAAGGTGAAGCCTCATGACCTTGTCACTTCTCCAAAGTCCTCACCTCTTACTACTACCACCTTTGCATTAAGTTCTAGTATATTACTTGTTTTTCCCCTGGTACCGGGGATCGGACTCAGTACTTTGTGCCTGAGAGGCAGGCACAGTGCCGCTCAGCTGGCCCTGGCCCTAGTTCTAGTATATTAATTTGGGGCCAGACATTCAAGACCACAGCAGTGGCCTTTTCTGATACAGTCATCTCTTCTCAGATAGGTCTCCCTGCTCCCATTCTTATCTACTCACATTTTGGTAATTTACACTCCACTCTGCACCCTGCCATCCCTGTCTCCTCTGCTCTGTGATGAAAAAGGTCATTTTGGCTTTGTACTTATTCTGTCATATCCCTAACCACTTAACACAGTGCCTGGCACAAAATCAGTAAATAGTCCAAGATGATTTAAAATGCATGGAATTCATAAAACTGCCTTATAACGTATATTACCGACATAGATAGTGGTGATTTTGGCACCATGCAGATAATTAGGAACACTTACACATACGTGATGAAATATAGTTAGAAAAGTTATAGTGTAAGAGTTGATTATAAAGAAAAAGAAAATTCTCACATGCCAGAAAAATGTGGGGTAGCCAATGGCATTGATATTTTCTGTTATTAATAGATGTAAAGTTTTATTTATTGTTCCTAGGATGCCCTTTTAAAATCATTATCTTGAAATCCAGAATAACGTCTAAAGCATTCTTTTGTTTTCTTGTTTGTTTTTGTTTTGAGACAGGGTCTCTCTGCATGGTCCAGGCTAGCCTTGAACTCAGTATTCACAATGTAGCCCAAGCTGGCCCAGAACTTGTGATCCTCTTGTCCTGGTCTCCTTAGTACTAAGATTAGGAGAATGGGGAAAAAATAAGAACCAAGATGGATTATGTAAAGGTGCAAATTTCCAGTGATGAATGTCATTATATTGTGTACCTTAAATGTACCAATAAAATTAATTTTTAAAAAAATGTAGACCACACCCATCTCTAAAGTCTGCCTAAAAAACAGTTTTTGCACTGACTACACTGTTTCTTAACCTTTTTTAGATTTTGGGCTACTTGGGTCACCTGATAATAGGTATTGTTAGACATTCTTCCCAGAAGTTTTCATGAAAAAATTGTGCATTTGTTTAACTGGATTTATGATGCAGTAAAACTCACCTGTAATCTGTGGACATGTCTGTGAAATCACAGCTTCAGAATTTGATTCGCAGCGTTTTCAGTTGATAATAAAACATTTAATTTTAGAGATAGTAATTTACATTTAGTAGCTCTAAATAGTTGCAGAATGTTTACATAAATTTTGCTTTTTTAGTTTTGAAACTGATATTATTGTGTACACCTTTTTTCTCTAGCACTCTGACCAGTTTCTGTCATCTAGTATTTGATAAATTAATTTTAGAATATCAAAAAAGTCACTTGTCTGTAAGGTTTTTTTGTGTGTGATTGTGAAAATGAAATTTTCTTTGACTGTTATTCATATTTGACATCAGCAGTCTTACTGCAGGCATTTTGAAGCTATATGTTATTTTATTGTTATATTTGAGTATAAGTTCACATTAATGTTTTTATATTTTAAGGTAAATGAACATTTGAAAGACATAATGGAACAAGAACAAAAATTGAAAGAACATCACACAGTTGAAACTCCTGGTGGTCAAAAGGTAAGTATTTCAAGAGGAAAAAATGCAATTCGATACTGTGTGTGTATCACACACACACACACACACACACACATAATATTTTGAGAAACATTTAGACTCAAGTTTTTCTTTTAATGCTGTTAACTGTACCCAGGGAAGCCATGCCAGGAACACTTAAGTTAAGTAGAAATATTAAATGATGGGTAGTTGGACAATAGTATTTGTGAAAAACATTATTGATCACTAGACCTTAGTTTCTAAAGTGCTTTAAGCAAAAAATAATGGCTTTTTTTTACATACATTTTGGCAAAATGTATGCAACAACAACAAAATTTTAAACATACCAGCTTTTATAATAACTTGCTATAAGACCAGCCTTTAAAATAATATTCATGGAACAAAGCTTTTGTACATAGGGGAAGGGGTTTAGCAGGGAATGGGATAAAATAAAATTATTTTTAAAAAGAAAAAAATAATATTCCTGGAGTTTTGAGCTGTATGATTATTTTGTAAGGGAACAAATATTAACATGAGTTTATTCTTTTTAAACTCACAAATGTGCTCTTAGAATTTTCTTCTTTGAAAGCTGAATTCTGTTTTTCATATACTATACCCAAAGTATATTTTCACAATAATAGTGTTTCTTATACCTTTTAAAGTGTATTGTAATGAGTATATTTTAAACACATGTGGTATTAGAATTGAAGTATAAAGAATTATACTTATTCAGAGACCATATTTTCCATTTGTATTAAGTCTCTTCAGTATTACACAGTGCTTCTGTTCATTTTGAGCTTCTCCTATTAGTCATCAACACCTTCATAAGAAGAGAAGGAGGTAAATGAAAAAAAGGAAATTGTTTTGTCTGCTATCAAATCCAATAGGAAAATTTTTGTGGAGGATCACCTAAAAAGTGTGTTTTAATTTAATGTTTGAGAACACTGATTTCCCCTCTATCTTACTGACTAGCTCTTGTAAATACGTTGTGTAAATCCTTCATCTTTGTTGAGGTCTTTGCCACTAAGGTAGAGCAGAGTGGGAGTCTCCTTTTTTTCCATTACCCCAGACCACATGTTTCATTTTCCTTTCAAACAACTTCTGTCCCTGTCTCTCACATCCCCCAGTCCTTTCTTCTTGGTTTTGCTCACTTTCTCTTTCCCATGATGTAGGAGTTGAAACCTTTGCCTTGGAGATACACGTAACCTTGCCTCTCAGGTTTTTGTTTCTGGCTCTTAGGAATATGTTTAAAGGTAGCTTTATTCTAATTTATAACATTAATGAAGTTTTTCCTAATAAACCTTACTTATCATATGTAATGGTTAAACTATGTTATTATATGCACATTGTGAATTAATGAAGATTTTTATATACTGACATAACCTGTAAATGTTATTTCTGTGGGAAAAAACACTATTTGTGTTTCAGACAACTAGATTGAGTGACTTTTTAAGAGAAATTAACTATGGAATTTAAACACTGTTTCTCTTATGCCACTTTTTTGTAGCACTTAGTCCCAAGCCAATTGTACGTATTAACTGGGCTGACAGTATTTTCTGAATGAGTGATTAAATTAATAATTGTATGATTCATTTAAAAATATCTGGATAGTATGCATTTTTAAGTTAAGAAATATGTAGCATTTATATCATTCTCAAATGAGTTTCATCTTTCCATTGTGTTAAATATTTTTGAAAGTAAGTGTTAATTTCTGAGTCTTACCACATGTCCAGATGTCATTCTTACAAAGAAACATACCATCACAGAATAAACTAGGGAGGAGTCTTGCTAGTTTTATAAGCTAGCATTTGATAGTTTATAAAGGGATTTTTGGCATTTGAGCTACTTGGTTTGGCTAGAAGTATTTCTCCATTCTTGATTTAAATCCTGCAAAAGCAAAATCTGCAGTTGTTTTCTGCTTAGAAATAAAGGCTATCATGACTTGTTTTTATTACTCTGTAGTTCATAAGAAGTTGCATCTCTCTACCTGTCTCAGCTAGCTTGTCTGTGAGACACTCAAATGCCTGCCCCTGTTTTCTGTTACTTACCTGCTACAGCCAGAGGCCATGATGTTGGATAATATGGCGTACCTTTTGTCCTTGCCCAACTCTTGTCAGCTTAAAATGTCCAATAGAATTTGATGAGAGCCAGGGATTTAGCTCAGTGGCACCATGCCTGCCTCTGAAGTGCAAGGTCCTGAGTTTGATCCCCAGTACCCCCCCAAAAAAGAATTTGATGAAACTTAATTTTATAAACATACTCTTGTCAAAATATGCATATATGGATGCATATGTGTTTTGAGACAGGATCTCACTATGTAGTCCAGGCTGGTCTCAAACTCAGCAATCCTTATGCATCAGCCTCCTAAGTGCTTGGATACAGGTGTGTGACACCACATTGGCTTGTTTTTTTGTTGTTGTTGTTGTTTGTTTGTTTGTTTTTTTAAGGGTAATTGTGCTATAGGGTAGACCAAAAGTAAAGATTCCACTAGGTGTCCCTTTAGGTTATTAGATCCTCTGATGATAATGTCTAATTGTTGGCTTGATTAATATCCTAAGGAAATCATGTCAGGTAGTGCCCATATCTCAGAAAATGTTTTGTTTACTATTATTTTCTCCTTTTTTGTCAGATTGGTTTTTTCTTTTTACTTCTAATAGACCTTCCACTGTAAAGTGGATTCTCAACTAAATTTGAATTCCAGATAAACAAATTTTTGTTGTTTGTTTTTACCGGGGATCAAACTCTCGGGTACTTGCACGTGTGAGGCAGGCGGCGGAACAAATTCTTGATGTAAGTTGCACGAGTGTCTGATAACACTTGAGCATCTCTGAATTTGTATTTGCTAAGTCTGGGAGCTCTACAGATCTCTTAAGTTTGTGGCCAAGGTAACATATGCATTCTTACAGGTTTTCACAGAGTACTATGATAAAATAAATACTCCCTGAAAAAATCACAGCAGTTCTGCCATTAACTAGCTTCATGACCTTTACAAAGGCATTTGACCTCCTTGGACTTTACTTTCTTTGTTAATGTCAGAAGCCCATGGGCTGGAGACATAGCTCAGCAGTGCAGTGCCTGCCTGGCAAGTGCGAAGCCCTGAGCTCAATTCCTGGTACCAAAAACAAACAAACAAACAAACAAACACCCTGAAAAAACTGAGTTGAATGGTTTCTAAATTCTGTGACTAAAATGATTCATTTTTTTCTCAATACATTAATAAACATGAGACTCAAAAAGATTAAAGAAAATAAAGTGTGGTTTTCATAAACTTTTCCATATATGTATTATTATGAGTAGATTATGATAACTGTATGAACAAAACTTCTGTGAAGACTTTTTAGACAATGTGCTCGGTAGGTTTTGTAATATTTGGAAAGGGTACTGGGGGAGAGCTCAGTGGTAGAGCTCTCACATTCCTGGCATGTGAGAGACCTGAGTATGATCCCCACTGCAAAAAAAAAAAAGGTATTTTTGGAAAGGAGGGCCCTGGGTCTTGGGAAGTAACAGAAAGAGACAGTAAATTGCAAATAAAAGGCATATTTTAGATTTTGATTTTTCTTTTTTTTTGGCCCTTGAGTTTGATCCTTGGGCCTTGTACATGCTAGGTCAATGCTGTACCACTGAGCTATATCCCTAGCCCCTAAAAGGCACAATTTGGAGTTACTGAGTCAGTCAATTGGAGAGTTTTGTTTTGTTTTAAGTTGTCACCCAGGCTGACCTTGAACTCCTGACATACTGTGCCAAGCTCTCTGGGAGTATCATTTTTGAAAAAGTTATGAATTCCTGGAATTGTATTCTTTTTGGGTTTTTTTTTGTTTGTTTGTTTTTTTGTTTTTTGAGGCAGGGTCTCCCTTTGTAGTTCAGGTTGGCCTCAAACTCACAGCGATCCTCCTGTTGTGGCAGCCTCCTAAGTGCTGGGATTACAGGCATGCACCACCACGCTTGGCAGGATTATATTCTTACTACATTATCAATAGAGAGAATTTTAGTGTTTCTCAACAGATACATGTTTATTCATTGTGGCATTTGCCACTTTTTAAAGAGGTAGTTTGTGGGGTATTTTACAGAGATAAATTTGGGCTGGGGATTTAACTCAGTGGTTTCGCTGCCTGCTTCTCAAGTGTAAGTTCCTGAGTTTGATCCCTGGTAGTGAGAAAAAAAGAGAGTGAGAGAGAGATAAATTGATGGGGATGGGAATTAGATGAAATAATCATCTTTGGAGAAGGACTTTCATTTGAGCTGTAATTGCTTTTCACTGGAATAGGCTCAGAGTAGGCTGTACTTTCCCCAGAGGTAGATGAGTGCTTATAGAGCTCACCTGGTGATTACTTCGGTGTGTGAATTTCTCCCTTGACCACAATTCTTTAACAATTAAAAATTACAGCCCAGTTTTTTCTTCAAGCTGTCTCTTCAGACAATACGTTAATGTACTATTTGAGAGAAGGGATCTGAAGCCAAATATATTCAGGAAATGCTGGTTGGTCTGTGGCCCTTTACAAAGATTACAAGCTATTTTAATACAATAAAAGCTCAGAAAGCTGGTCTAGCTAGTACTCAAACATTTTTTATCTTTGAGCACTCTTGAAAGACATCTGTTGACAGTCTAAAGAATTAGTGTTCTTTGGAGCATACTTTGGAAAACACTGGTTTGTAGTCTTGGTTGTCTAACATTACAAATATATCAAATAAGCAGTTAACGCTCAGATGTAGTACATTATTCTCAGATACATCATTTGGCTTCAGTTTTAGACTTGCCTTGGTTTTCTTTTACATACCATTGTTTCAGTTAAAAAATTATGAAGATTTGATATGCCTGATCATTTTTATTCAGAATCCTACCCCTAAGAGTCTGTTGTAGTAATCTATTCTTGAGAGAGCATCTTTCTATAACAGTATTTTTTTCCATTTTTATACCCACTGTTAATACATCTTTTCTTTTTTATAACAATTTTTTCCTTTATGGGAAACACAATACCCTGATCTAGAAAATATATGTGTCTGTTCTGCTGTCAAGTTATTTTGTATAGTTAGGCAGGAAATACTTTCTTAATTTGGAAATGGTACACCATTTTAATCATTATTTAAAAGTATTTCACCAATTAGATTTTCCAGCAGTTTTATTGATCAGTAGTCTTGTCATTTAGACATAAGACCCTACAAAGTCTTTGCTTTAGGAATATTTATTTTGAAATAATTTCAGAATTATGAAAAATTGCAAAAAGTAAAAAACCCTCAACTATGCAGATTCTTCAATTTTTTTTTTTTTTTACTTGTTTTGTTGTTGTTTTTTTGAGACGGGGTCTCATTATATGGTTCAGGCTAGCCTTGAACTTGCTCTGTATTCCAGGCTGGCCTTAAACTCATGGAGATCCTCCTGCCTCAGCCTCCTGAGATTCTTCAATTTTTTAACAGCTTGATAAATTTGCTTTATTATTCTCTTCATGCACACAAGCACAGATATGTTATTTTTTTAAACATTTGAAAGGAAGTCGCATGTGACATGCATGGCCCTTACATCATTGTATATTTCCCAAGAACAAGGCTATTTATATAAATAGCCACACTATATAGGCACTTAATGTTGATACAGTACTACTTTAATGCAATTTGTAGTTTGTATTATCTTTTTGCCAGTTGTTCCAATTGTACTTCATAATATTTCTTCAAGTATAAGATCCAGTTAAAGATCATAAATGTATTTAGTTGTCATTTCTCTATTCTGTTTTTTTTTTGTACCAGGGATCGAACTCAGGACCTTGCGCTTGCAAGGCAGGCAGCAGAACCACTGAGCTAAATCCCCAGCCCACTCTCTATTCTTCTTTAGACTGAAACTGTTCCTTAACCTTTTCTTTTTCATGCATGCCTTGACTTTTTTATATTTCAACAAAATTAAAGACTAAATATTCAGACTGGAATGCTGTGTAAATTGTGTCCTCGCAGTATCATATCCAAATTTGCATTATATCCATTTACCACTAGTAGATGATGTTAATTGGTTAAGATACTGTCTCGTAAACTGGGCGTGGTGGCGCACACCTGTAATCCCAGCATTTGGGAGGCTGAGGCAGGAGAATCGTTGTGCATTAGAGACCAGCCTGGGCTACAAAGTGAGTTCCAGGTCAGTCTCAACTACATAGTGAGACCCTGTCTCAAAAAACCAAAAAAAAAAAAAGATACTGTCTCATTTCTTGAGTACATTGTCATTATTTTTCCTCATGTAATAAGTAATTTGAAAGAAAATAATTTGCCATTGTAGATGTTCTGTTCCTCCTCAGTCTTCTCACCCTGGATTTAGCATTCATTGATGATACCTGCCTGCATTAGTTTTTACTGTGATAGTTAAAACAGCAATTTTCTAACTTCCCCATTTCTTCTACGTCACTCACCGTTCTTTTGTAAAACAAGTCATCCATAAAATCTGGGCACTAGACTTTCATTGTTACTGGGACATTACTACTTCTGGGCCTTATTTCAGTAGACAGAACTCAGAAATAAAATTAAATATATCATCATGAGTTCATGTATAAACTTACAGTGTAACTCCACTGAGGTCTTTGTTTCTTTTCAGTATTCCATCTTACTCTCATACTGTGAATTCAGAGTTCTAACAGTAACAATATTCTTTATTTTTTGTTTGATCTTACAATACATAGGAAAGCGTTTCATGCTAATATGAAAATAAACCAACTGAGAAGAACTTAAGTTTATTTGCAGCCATTTCTTTCTTTAGATAGGTAATATATAGCCAAAATATTGTTTTCTAAAATTACTTATTTCTCCTTATCCTATCTTCATTGTGGCTATATTAGTTCATTTGGGTTGATTGGTTTTTGTTTTTATTCTATTTTAGTGCTCTTTTGGGGGGCCTCATCCTTGCTAATTGATTGATTGCTCTTTGGTGCTTTGAATTAAACCCAAGGCTTTTTCCATGCTAAGCATGTGTTCTCCCACTAAGCTAAACCCAACCTAATTTTTTTCTTTGCACATGCAGAACGTTGGCATAAAGCCAGAGCTGTAAAAGTCCCAGGGCGCTCCTCTTCTGCTCCTCACTCTACACCAGCCCTTGTAGGTGAACAAGCGCGTGTGTGCATGTGTCCTTTCTGCTTCCTTTCTGACACAAAACACAACATTTATTCTTTTGTGTTTTCATTTTTCAGTAACAGCATATCCTGGAATAACTCTATACAGTCCCATGAAATTTTCATTCATTTTTACTGCAGCAGATTTTCAGGATAAATTTCCTGAAGTTAGATTCCTAGACGGGAGGGTGTATGCATATGTATTAGAAGTTCAGGAATCATACCATGTCTTAGAGTGAATATAGCTTCCCAGAGGAAGACAGAGAACTGTTTGGTGAGTATTAGAGTCAAATCTTGAAATACAAACAAATTAGGGAGAGCCAAACTTGTATTATGAAGACGGTAGACGTGAGTGTTTGAGATAAGAACTATTACAGAAAATCTGCAGTGCCCAGGATGGTCCTTGTTGTAGGTAGAGACCTACTTAAAGTTTTTTGTTTTTTTTTTTTTTTACTTGATATCCATGATTTTAAAATAGAAGAAACTTTGTTCTCTTAATTATTTGCATATTAAAACAGGATTCATTGTTGCATTTTGCCCTGTTCTTGAAAAACAGAAGGTGATAATTGCTGATCGCTTCAGCAACAGTTACTCTCCCACAGGGGAGTTGTGCTGTGTACTGAACCTTTTGAAGCATAAGCATTTAAGCGCGCACAGCACAAATGAGTTTTTAGGACATTCACTGCTTGTCGCATTTCCCTCGCATGGCAAATCTGTGTGGTCTTTCCTCTAATAAGAAGCTGTCACCACTTTAGACCAGTGGCGAGAAGGCGTAAAGGGAAGGGCACAATATTCTGCACTAATAAAAAATCCAGTTACTGAATATTTCATAAGAAATTTGAAGTAACTCGAACCATTAGAAACTCTTGTGTATACTTGCTGTTATGAGCAGTCTGTGATAATTTTTTATCACCAGTTTTGATGTAGTGGGTTCTTCTAGTCTAGAAAACAAGAAACACTTTAAATTTTCTATTATAAATTAGGGGCCCTGACATACTTCAGTGATTTCCTGCTCTTTTATCCTGTTCTTGTACTTTTTATGGCTGTAGTTACTAAAAACTTTCTTTTAAATGGGCAATTAAGAGCCATTCAACAAAATTACTGGGGTCATTCCTTGTGCTATAAGAAAAATTTATTGGAAATGTTGTCGATTTTGGGGAAGCCAGTATTTTTCTAATTCTTTTTTTGTTTGTTTGTTTTTTGAGACAGGGTCTCACTATAGTTGTGACTGACCTGGAACTCACTATGTACCCCAGGCTGGTCTCAAACTCACAGCGATCCTTCTGCCTCAGCCTCCCGAGTGCTGAGATTACAGGCGTGCGCCACCATGCCCGGCTTTTCTTATTCTTGAGATGACATTTTTCTAATTCTTAAAATTCTTGAAGATAACTAATTTATTTTTCCAAAACTCATTATTTTTATGGTCTATACAGGAAAAACTTCCTATGTAAAAATTGAATATGACATTTTTAACTCAGATTTCATCTACTTTGGCTCAATTCAAAAATATTCAGGGTGCCAGAAAATTTTGGGGAAAGTACGAAGATAAATGTTCACAAATTATTCCCATTATCTGGGATTATAGGTTTGTTATAATTTCATTTTTTCAAAGAAGAGCAATCATATTCTTTAGTACACCCTCAGTAAAATTAACAATAACATTTATATTTTGAGTAAATTCTATTATATTGTTATTTGCTCTATCATTGTATTTTTAAAATATAATCTTCATTTCCCTTTGGTAAAAATACTCCCTTATCAGACTTGGTCTGCTACTATCTAAAAATTATCATTGCAAATATCTAGAATCTTTTTACTTACCTTTTATAATCATTTTATAGATTCATTTTTCAGTATGATACATGATTCTAAAACTCAGAAATAAAATTCTATGGGGGGGGAGGCAGGAGAAGGTGGTGGTCATTATCAGGAATCTCTTTTTTAATTAAACAATTAACATATGAAGAAATGTTATGAGAACTGTGAACTTGGAATTTCACTATGACAAGCTCTGCTATGTGTTAATTAAAATAACTCTGATGAATGTTCCCTTTACCTTTCCCTTTGCTTTCCGCCTTTTTTCTGCTGCTTCCTCTGAAGTCTCCTTCCAAATGGTTTTGGAAACTGGTTCCAGTAAGTTTGCCCAGCTACTTCAATTTGCTTTCCAGAACTGTAACTGTAGAATGTTACTGTTTATCTTGCTGTCATTTCATGTAATTTTGTTGGTCACTGAGTAGAGATAGGGTTTTAAGATATGTAATCATATTGTAATATGGAAAGGTAGTATGCATACCCAAAATCTGCATTAAAAGTTTAAAAAATTAAAGAGTAAGCATCATTTTGCCAATTTCACTGGCATTTACAGAGTATCAACAAATAGAACAAATAACAACAAAAACAACCTAGAGGATGTAGTCTTACTGATTTTAATAATTTTAGGAAAAGTGAATTTCAATTGTATGTGTAAATTATCTGTATTTTTAAATTATCTTTGTGATAGGATCACATTTTCAGTCTGAATTGTAAAGATATATAGGGAGTTAAACTATTTAAGAACTATTTTACACCTTCAGGAATAAAAATGTAATTTAGAAATGCAAGACAATGACATCTAGAAAATATAGGCCTTCTTTTAAGTAACAAATTTTTAAATTTGTAGAAGGAATAGGAAATGTTCTCATGCAGTGAGTTTATAAAACACATAGTTCATTCAAGTACAGAAGGGCCTGTAACTCTCATGAACTGCAGATGAACTAAGGGTAAGTTTGGTTTACCTGGTGTATCTTAAGGAAAGTATTCTGCCACACCACTCATAATTTTCTGATTAGTCTAAACCATAGTTTTTGCTAGTACCATAAAAAGCTGTGTATATGTGTAACAATGTCCTACACACACAGTTTGTCCAGAAGTGTTCTTGGCACACAACTTGGTTCTTTGTTTCATGACCCTGGGCATATATTTCAGTCTAATTTGGATTGTAGGCTGAAAGCAAGCTATTCATATTCATAAGATCTGGGAGGTTTGTTACTGAGTCAAGCACAGTTTATATGATGTCCAATATACAAACTGTTTTGATGCTAGATGACCCAAAAGAGAGTGAAGATTTGGAACAGTGCTTACTGAATGTGAGAAAGGTAGCTTAAGGCTTAAATATTCTACTGGTTGGTTATTTTTTTCCTGTCCTCTTTTTTCTCCTATTTCCTTTTCCCTCTCCTCTCCTCTTTCCATGGCTGAATTTTAAATTGTGAGGAACAAAGTGAGGAGGTTTTTTAAGGATCTTGTAATCCAAGGATCCCTGTGGAATTATTTTCTGAATGTAGGCACTGAGTTAGGAATACGCCATAAAACAGATGTATAGGTTGCACTGATTAATAAGAACAGGCTCCTCCAAAAATCTGCAAGAGGAAAACCCATTCCATGAATCTTGTTCCTTGGGTAGCCAGTGAGGGAGAAGCAGAATGTCATTTTAAAGAAGCCTAACTCTACCACCAATATTAAATGTTCTTTTCAGTAAATTTAAATGTTTCTATTTTTATTCTCACAATAGTATTCTCTCTCATGATTATATTTTAACTATAAAATGTAGAGGTGACCAGTTTAGATGGATTTAGGAGAAAAATTAGTTTTGATTACCTTTTTTTAAATGACTTTAAGTATCAATAATAAATGTTGCTAATAAAATACACCGTATGCTTAATTACTAAATCTCCAGCATTATTTTTCTTGTGGAAGGGAGTCACCAGATAATAGCAGGTAACCTTTATTGGTTGCTGTCACATATCCAGCAGTGTGCATAGCACTTCGTATCCATCGTCATACCCAGTCCTCCAGTGGGTCTGGGAAGTACAGCAGATGCTATTCCTGTCCCCATCTTACAGGAGGGGGGAATGAGATGTAAGAGTTAAGTAACTTGTCTCAGGAGACAAAGTAAGTAAATGTCAGAACTGGGATCTCAGTTCAGGTAGTCTGACTCGAGTTTATTCTCTTAGCTGCTTTTTTAGGGTGATGTTTTAGAAACCTGTGCCCTGCTACACGAAGCATTTTTTGAAATTATAGATTTCTTCTGTTTTCCTCAGGGAGAGCAGGAACCCTTATAAGCAACAATGATTGATTAATGAAACTCAGATTGGGGAATTTTGTTGTTGTTGTTTCTTCAGTTTCAAAGTTAACACTTTCCTTTATCTCAACATTGAAATGATGGCTCAGAGTATGTTGGTACTGTGGTTCCAGTTTCTTTAATGTTTCTTTATCTCCAGATTTCCTTTAAAAGTAGTGTATTCTTCTACCTGGCCCCAGTTTTGATAATTCTCATAATTGTTTCTGCTCCCTTGGTACATTTGCTCTTTCTACGTAAAAACTATGTCTTTTTTGTGTAAGAATTGTCAGTATAAATTAAATCTGATATAAAATTAAAATTTTAATCTGCAAATGAGCAGAACAAGAAAGAATTCAAATCTGTTTAGTAATACTTTTTATGTAAGCTAAATGTTATTTCATGTAAATCAGTAATACATTACATATTTAGCATATATTAAATATTCTGTGTGCTTTTGTAAAATCTAGTATGGTTTATGAAAGGATATTGGTGAGTTCTAACTTCTCTTGACTTATATTTTATTAACTGATACACTAGAATCCACAGTCCTGATTTTTTTTCCCTTTATGTTCCTTAGTACTTACCTCTCTCTCACTCTCATTGTAGGCTCGTTACAGGAAGGAGCAGACATTGCTTAAGCAATTGCCTTGCATTCCACTGGTAGAAAACTTGTTAAAGGACGGTACAGATGGCTGTGCGCTAGCTGCCCTTATTCATTTTTACTCTCCTGGTGTTGTCAGATTAGAGGGTAAGTGTTCTAGTGAAATACTTCCGAATTTTAGGTAGATGATTAAAAGATATTTCAATATTTAATTAGTATGGAGGCTTTAAAAATACATTTGTGTAATTCTGAGGAAAATAGTGGAGAATTTCTGTGTAATAACCAATATGTTTGTAAGTGTATGTTTGTTAAACAAATTCCACAAAATTGTGTTATTTGTGCTGCCACTAATTAAGAAGTAGACATAAAATTTTTCTCAAATTAACTTCAAATCTTCACTTTGCTCTTTTTGTATTTGAAGATATTTGTTTGAAAGAAACTATGTCTTTGGCTGATAGCCTGTATAATCTGCAGCTGATTCAAGAATTTTGCCAAGAATACTTGAACCAGTGTTGCCATTTCACTCTGGAAGATATGCTCTATGCTGCTTCATCCATAAAGGTAAATTAAATGATTCTCTTTTTGTCTTTGCTTTGTTAAATGTTGTTTAAAAAAACAAGAAGAAATGCCCTAATTATATTAAGCTTACACATTACTTACATCAGTCAACATAGGTTTTGAAAATAATTTTTGCTTGCTTTTTCTATTTATGTTTTCAATACATTATTAGGGACAGTTTTTTACAAGGCAAAGCCAAACTTAAAGTCATGTTCAAAACTGATTGTTTGCTGGGTGCAGAGGTGCGTACCTGTAATCCACTAATGGAAGCTGAGGCAGGAGGATTGCAAGTGCGTGTCCTGCCTGGTAACTTAAGGAAACCCTGTCTCAGAATGAAGAAGTAAAAAGGGCTGAGGAAGTAATTCAATGGTAGAACACTTCTGGATATAATTCCCAGTACCACAAAACAAACAAACCAACCCTGATCTATTGTTTTAATGTTAGTAAAATAGAGTGTGAGGCAAAATATAGAATTCCAAAGAGGGAAGAAATTATAGTCTAGAAATTAACCTTCTGAAAAGGAATTCAGTTTTATTAGTTAATGTATTTGCCCCTTGCTTCAGAGTGTCATGCACTGCCTGTTGATATTTAGTTCTGCTGTCCTTTCAAGAAGTATTTATTAAGCATCTAATAGTGTTCCCTGTGGTTGAGAAATCAGTGAATGAAACAAAGATTCTTATGCTTTTGAAACTTATTTCCTAGTGGCAGAGAAATAGATGCAAGTTTTGGGCAGTGTCAGGCATCTGCTTCTGAGCTGCAGGTTAAAAGGCAGCTAGTGATATGGCCGGGGATTTAGCTCAGCGGTTCGGTGGCCTGCCTTGGAAGCGCAAGGACCCAAGTTCAATCCCTGGTACCAAAAAACAAAACAAAACAAAACAAAAAAACTAGACCCTTATCTTTCTAAAAAAAAAAAAAAAAAAAAAAAAAGGCAACTAATGATCCAGTTAATGATCCAGAATGTCATTTGGTTAAAAAAAAAAAAAAATGCCTTATTATTCTCAGCACCCACGGCTCTGACATTCTTTTATGTCCCTTACATCCTTGCCTAAAATTTGCTATTTCTGTGTCAAAGATTTAAGAATAAGTGATATTAAAGTTTGCCTGAAAGGAACAGCTTTATATCATTCCTAATCATAGTTCCACCTACAACCCACTCACAGGGACACTAGTGCCAAATTCTTATTCTCCAGTGTCTTTGCCAATCTCAGGATTACTAGAAGACAGATAGAACCAACAGAGAAAAGTTTCCAAAATAGGTGTGCTCCTGTTGATTCAAAGCAGTACCCACTCTCTACTCTGACACATCAAAAGAAAAACCTTGATTAATTCTGAGACTTGTTAATAGAAATGGAAGTTAGGAGCCATTATTCCATATATATCTTGCCAATGACCTTTCTGGCACTTGCCTGTTAAAAATTTTAATTTCTATAATCTCAAAGGAAAAAAATGATTTACTAAATTGCCGAGCCATAGATTTGAATTTAGTTGACTCTTAAGTCTTCCAGAAGTTTCTTGGTCCATGATGCTGAATACCTTGTTTGCACTTGAATAACAAATGTTTATGAAAATGTAGCAGGTGATCAATCTTCCCCTATTGGGAGAAGTCTAAAATGCTGTGGTCACTCACCATAGAAGGTGGTATGGTATTATTTAACCAAATTTAACATGGAGAGAAAAATGTGAGTCTGAGTTTGATCCTGAGCACTTCCAAAAAACCAGTACAGAAATCAGGTATGTGGAGTTTTCATGGTGGAAATGATCCAGCTTAATAGGGGCATAATTAAAATGTTTTGCAATGCAGTTGAGATGTTCAGCGGAAGAGGAGGTATTTTTACCAGGACAGGAAACTCTTTAAGACATCATTAAATAAAAAAGTTAACAAACATAATATACAGCATTATGTAATTTATGTGTTTTTAAATGTTTTTCTTTTTTGTGCCACTGGCAGTTGAACCCAGAACCACTGAGCCGTTCCCCCAGCCCAAAAATCTCTTTTCTGCTTATGTGCAGACATGTACACATCTAGTCTGCTCTCTGTATCTGAGGGTTCCAAAAACCATGGATTCAGCCAACCACAGGTTAGGGGGTAAAAATCCTGTGTTTATACTAAACATGTATGGACATTGTTTTTGTTTTGTCTTTGCTCATTATTCCTAAAACATTTTAGTTTATATAGCATAAGTATTACATAGCATCTACATGGTATTAGGTATATAAGGAACCTACAGATACTCTGTTGGAGGAAGTGCATAGTTTGTATGTAAATATGCCATTTTACATTAAAAACAAAAAAATCTCAGCATCATATGCTTTGTGTCCATGGTGGGTCCTGGAACTGAGGACCCTTCTTGTATAGATGCACAGAAAATGCTGTATGGAAGGGTGTACACAGAACAACAGTGATTTCTTCTGAGTGTGCTATTAGGGTATGGGGGAAGGGTTATGGCATACTTCTACTTTCTGTTCTGTATTTTATATCTCTGTTCTGTATTGTTTACCTTGTTTGATTATGTAGCCATATCTGAATTTAAAAGAAGGAAAGTAGTAGCTTTTACATGCAATTAATGTGATAATCATTTTATATGTTAGAAATTTATTTCCTTTTAGTCATAAATTCAGAACAAAATAATCCTCATGACTTTAGTTACTAAGAAAATTATGTCTTACTATATTGCTGAAACAATACAGTTATGTTATTTAGAACAGCTATTTTATTTACAAGGGTTTTTAAAATATTTCCTGTCAACAGATAATTATTGAACATGAATATTTTTCTAAAAGATATAAGTCACAGGAGGATTGCTGTGAGTTCAAGACCAGCCTGGGCTACATAGTGAGTTCCAGGTCACTCTCAATTACATAGTAAGACCCTGTCTCAAAAAAACCAAAAAATTAATTAATTAATTAATTATTAAAAAGCCGGGCGTGGTGGCACACGCCTGTAATCCCAGCACGGGGGAGGCTGAGGCAGGAGGATCACTGTGAGTTCAAGACCAGCCTGGGCTACATAGTGAGTTCCAAGTCAGTCTCAACTACATAGTGAGACCCTGTTTCAAAAAAACTAAAAAATAAATAAATAAATAAAAGATATAAGTCAGCTTTCAGTTAACTACTAGTAGAGCAGTAATGCTTACAAAGTTAATTTTTAGTTTGGCTTTAGAGAGTAAAATATAAATCACAGTAGCCTTACTACACAGACAAACCCCTATCAGTGTTTGGTTATTTTGCTGACTGGTCTTTTTTATTATCCATACATTCATTCATTTATACATTTTTGAACTTTTTTTTTTTTTTTTTTGGTATCGGGGATTGAACTCAGGTCCTTGTACTTGTGAGGCAGACAGTGGAACCACTGAGCTAATTCCCCAGCCATAAACAAATATTTATTGAGTTTCATGTTCTAGGCACTGTTTTTTGCACAAGCTTTGTCATACTAGACCTTGTTTATAAACTGATGGGTAAAATGAGAAATCCTCAAGGATGTGGTAATGAAATAATCAAGTAGCCTTTTGTAAGCTATACTAACGTTTCTCTTTTATCTCAAAAACAGTGAGAGTGGAAATTGCATTTTGAAAAGCTTGTTCTTGCTGGGGATTTAGCTCAGTGGCACTGCATCTGCCTCACAAGTGCAAGGTCCTGAGTTCGATCTCTGGTACTGGGGGAAAAAGTTTGTTAATAAAAGCCCCCCAAAAGCTGTTGTTTCCAAACTTGCATCAGAATTGCTATGATGAAAATGGAGAGATGTGCATAAATTCCAGAAATATTTAGGCAAATTTTATAGCTTTTGCTGATACCTTGGCTATGGAGAAGGAGAGGACAGGTGTCAAGGATATCTTGTGGTTTCTGGTTTGCACGTTGAGATAGTGGTGCCATGGGCGGGGGTTTGGCTCAGTGGTTCCACCACCTGCCTCAAGCACCCCCGTACAAAGGAAGCAAGGAAGGAAGGAAAGCAGGGGTGGTGCCATTCAATGATACAGTGCTGAGGTAAGATTAGACTTAAAGGCAAGATCACTATTTTAATTTTGGACATTAGTATTTTTGAGATATCCAAAAGAAAATGGTTTGGGGCCGGGGATTTAGCTCAGTGGTTCAGCCGCCTGCTTTGAAACCTCAAGGTCCCAAGTTTGAACAAAAAAAAAAAAAAAAAAAAAGAAAAGAAAAGAAAATGGTTCAAAAGCATTGTATATGTGAGTACAGTCAGTGCATTTAAGAGTCATTTGGTAGCCCATGCTAACAGGCATTAGCAGTGTTTCAGAGAGGAAAGATCATGGGTGTCTGCTGCTGCTGAAAGGTCATTTGGTGAACAATGGGTTTGGTTTTCATTGATGAGTTCAGCAAATTCTCTTTTGGAGGAATGTTATGGCTAATTGCTAGGCTAGAATGGATTAGGCAGTAGGAGAGGTTGAAATGAAGCACATAGTATCAGTACAGGCCTGCTCTTAAAATAGGAGAGACTTGAGCATGTTTTAAAAGCCAAGTAGTCAGGCATGGTGGCACACACCTGTAGTCCCAACACTGGGGAGGCTGAGGCAGGAGGATTGCTTTGAGTTCCAGGTAAGTCTCAACTACATAGTGAGACCCTGTCTCAAAAAACAAAAATAAAAGCCAAGTAGGAAAGACAATATATAGGAGAGGGATACAGATTAAGAACATTAAGGGGCTGGGGATTCAGCTCAGTGGTTCTGCTGCCTGCCTCAGAAGCACAAGGACCGGAGTTTGATCCCCAGTAACAAAAAAAAAAAAAAAAAAAAAACCAAAGCACTAAGTTTCTGAGAAGGCAGGCAGGAATGAGCTCCCATGCAGTCTGAGGAATTGTAAACATGCTGCTTCAAACAGTATTTATATAAACATTTTAATATCCTGTGAGTTTATAGTGAAATACTGAAAATAAAGTAGGAAACGTACCAAATTGTTTAGCACCATGCATATCCTTTATGACACTCTGGACTTTTACACTCAGCTCCCTCAGGACGGGTTCACTTAACTGTCTGTTGACTGCCTCAAAGGTAACATAACTCACGATTCCTTTCCCTGCATGTTTCTCTCATCTTCTCTGTTTTATTAAATGGTAATATTAGTTGCTAATGACAAAAACCTAAGAGTCACCTGTGATTCTTCTCTCTCCTTCTACATTCACAGTAGCTCCTGGAACTATCACATAAGAAATGAATATTTGAAAATTACCTGCTTAAATATGAAGAACCAAACAAGAGAGAATGTAAATTCTAAAGGAGAATATGTAGAGCCTTAATAATTAGCAGATAGGATGTAAGCAAGTCATTGGAAAATACCTGTATTTCCAGACGATTTTT
>NW_022900923.1:39950354-39980018 GCF_012274545.1 Fukomys damarensis
TTTTTTTTTTTTTTTTTTTTTTTTTTTGGTACCAGGGATCGAACTCGGGTCCTTGCTCTTGCAAGGCAGGCGGCGGAACCACTGAGCCAAATCCTCAGCCCTAGTGATGATTTTTTTAAAGCTGAAGTTTAATATAAAATATGACTTACCAAATATTAATTTGATAATTTTTAAATGCTTAGTACCCAAATTACAAAAGGCATATTTTAAATAATTATGAAGATAGATTTTAGTGTTTTTTTAGCTTACAAAATTCTTAAAATTAAAATAAGTCCATGATAGAAATGTACTTTTTAATTTTAAGCCATTTTTTAAAAGTATTTGTATTTTCAAATATAAGTAATAAAGGTTGTTGGCTTGTACTAGTAACTTTTCAAGATTAGCTGGATTCATTGAATTATATAAATATTTTTATATATTTTTAAATTGCTATGGCTTAGCTATAACAATCTAAAGTTTTGGTGTTGGAGCTGGGGATTTAGCTCAGTAGTGCCACCACCTGCCTTGGAGGCGCAAGGACAGGGAGTTCAATCCCTCATACCAAAAAAAAGAAAAAGCAGTAATAATAATAAAGTTTTGGTGTTATTTGGCACCTGGATTACTGTGGTGTTTAGCACTATTGAGCACATACAGTGGTTTAAACTGTGTTTATAATTACTTTTCAGAGGAATTTCTAGGGATCTGAGTAGAGCTTATTTTTTTAAAGCAGTAACCCTTCTTAGGGTATCAAAAGATTGAATAGCCATTTAATTTGTTTTTACCTTGGAAGAAAAGTGTCATATATTATTTCAAAGTTCAGCATAGGGCTGGGGATTTAGCTAAGTGGTTCTGTCATCTGCCTCACAAGCACAAGGACCCGAGTTCGACCCCGGGTACCAAAAACAAAAACAAAGTTCAACGTAGCTAAATATAAATGCCTGCTAGATAAATTGGATAACCATTCTGTAACTATAGAGCAAATCAGCCAAGAGATTTTGAATATGATTTTTACCTATAATAGGTAATATTTTATTCTAGATTTAATATCCTGTACTAGATATTCTCTAGCAGTGAGTGGGTTTTGATCCCTATATTTTAATAAATAAAATAGGCCATAAATTCTGTATCATTAATTTGTTATCAAATTTAATCTAATTTAGGGTTTCTTTTGATTTTCCTAACTCTTTTCTGTAGAGTAATTATTTGGTGTTCATGGCAGAACTCTTCTGGTGGTTTGAAGTTGTGAAGCCGTCATTTGTACAGCCTCGTGTTGTTTGTCCACAAGGAGGTAACCATTTCTTTAAAAATTTCTAATGTGGAAAATAATGGGACGTTTATGTCACCTCACCTAGCTATTCTTTTAAAGGGAAGCTGATTATAGTTTTAGATTTCAGCTGTTATCTTTGATTGATTATCTTAAAGCCACCAAATCTTCTGTGAAAAGCTGATGATTAAGCTGGCTAGGGGGATAGAAAAGAACTTGGAGAGAATGGCTCTGATTGGAAACTTACAACTTGGAACTTTTAGCTGTAACTGTGTGCCATCTACTTCTTTGCATCTTTTACAATATCCTGATGTTTTGATTGTACATAATAAGAATAAAACAAGTAAAGAAGTTACTGTAAAGATCTCTAGCAATAAAGAACAAAAATTCTCCTTAACTTTCTCTAAAGCAAAATTTTGCATAGTAAAACAAATTTTTCGTTGGCTTCCATTTTAAAATCAGATGCTTGGGCCGGGGATTTAGCTCAGTGGTTCCGCTGCCTGCCTTGCAAGCACAAGGAACTGAGTTCAGTCCCCGGTACCAAAAATAAATAAATAAATACAATAAAATCAGTTGCTCATTTCTATAGGGTAGAAAATTATCTTAAATTATAAAGGTTAGCCCACTAAAAAACTTTCTTCCAGAATAAATTACATGACCAGTGCCTATCCTGCCTGATACAAAGCATGATTATTGTGCATTCCAACTAATTACTAGCTTCCTTGACTCCAGATTTTATTTTTCTAATCACTGTAGTTATTTATCTCCCCCCTTTCAAAAAAGTAGACAATAAAGAGGTAAGGAAGGAGAAAAAAGTATTAGCCAAGGAAGAGTATCATTCTAGTGGATACCATGAGTTTACCACAGGCAGCTCATTGCATCTATGGCAAAATCTGTGAAATACGCAGTGAGTATTCTGTCCTAGTGTCTCTAAGCTGTTTAAAGCAGATTCTGAGTATCACGCTGTTAGTTAACAAAAGAATATCTTTTCAGAAGTTGAGATACTTCTCTAAGGCCATTACATAAAAATCACATATCTGTAGTAATTAACCCATATTTGTACAATTTTTAAAATTAAAAATATTTTACCTACATTGCTTTCTGCCATATCTGTAAAGCCCATTACTCAAAATGCGGGGCCAGGGACTTAGCTCAGTGGTTCTGCCACCTGTGTCGCAAGCACAAGGACTGAGTTTGATCCGTGGTACCAAAAAAAAGAAAAATCAAAATGCCAGCAAGTATTGAATTAAATGTCAAAATCAAAAACTGAGTTTTTTTTCCAGAGTTACTTACAAAAATGTAAAACTCTGTGGATGTAATTATTTTCCAGTAAAATTCTGTATTTAACTGATTATCAGAATGCTTTTTTACTATTCCGTAAAAAAGTAAAGGTGACCACATATATTTGAAATTCTGTGGAAGTTTTCACAAAATTAAGCACTAAATTTTTTTAAAATATCTGTATCATTTTATAGTAGGCTTCCCTCCAGTTAGCCTGTTAAGAAAATTCTTTAAAATCAGAATATTTTAGCCGGGGATTTAGCTTAGTGGTTCGGTGGCCTGCCTTGCAAGCGCAAGGACCTGAGTTCAATCCCCGGTACCAAAAAAAAAAAATTAGAATATTTTATTTCTGCGCACCACCAAAACATCAGTGTCGGGCGCAGGTCTCGGTGATGTGGTTTGGTCCTAAAGTTTGGTCGCAGATGTCCTTTGGAAACTATGGAGAGTGACTTTTATCTGTATTACTATGTGGGTCACAAAGGCAAGCTTGTTCACGATTTCCTGGAGTTCCAGTTCCAACCCAGTGGGAAATTGAGATAACGCCAACAACAGCAATTACAAAAATGATGTTATGATCAGAAAAGAGGTCTATGTACCTAAAAGTGTGCTGGAGGAACTGAAGAGAATCCTGGATGACAGTGAAATCACCAAAGAGCATGACACTTGGTGGGCTTCTCCTGACCGAGTATGCTGGCAGGAGCTTGAAATCATTATTAGAGATGAACACATTTCTTTCACAACATCAAAAATTAGTTATTTTATTGCTGTCAATCAGTCCAAGGACCCTGAAGGCCTAAGAGTATTTTATTATCTTGTGCAGGACCTAAAGTGTTTGGTTTTCAGTCTTTCTAGATTACACTTCACAATTTCAATTTAGATTGAATATTGGACCCGTGGCAGGGGCAGTTGTTTTTAATTACCATTATCAGGAAATTTTTTAGTACATCAAGGCAATATTTTTTATAAACTATAATTGCCTTCAATAAATGTGAAAAAATAAAAAATCAGAATACTTTGCATTTTAAAATACTTAACTTTTTAAACATTTTTCTGCAGGGCCAGGGATTTAGCTCAGTAATTCGGGCACCTGCCTTTCAAGTACAAGGTTCCAAGTTTGATCCCTGGTACCAAAAAAAAAAAAAGGAAAACATTTATCTGTGATCCAGAATTCCTGAAATAATGTTAGAAACATGCTAATTATGTAATTTTGAGGTTTTTATCTTTTATTCTAGCTGAATCTATAAAAGATATGCCGTCAGTTCCTGTCTTGAACACTGCCAGAAGAAGCGTCTTGGACAGTTCATGCAGCTCTGACTTCACTTCTGGGTAGGTACCATAACCGTCTCTCTTCACTGTTTCTAGTCCATTTCTAACGACATTAAATAGTATACATAAATAAGATTTTAAAATTTTTTAGTTCAATTTTAAAGTGTTATAATTAGCTTAACCTATTAAAGTCTATTTTAATGTAATATAAGTGAAATTTACAGTGAAATAAAGGTTTCATAAATGCCTTTTAATGCACTACAATGAAAAGTAGGAACACATTCATTCTGAGATACAAATAATGTGAAATTAAATTTGTTCTGCATAACTTGCTTATAGTTGAAAATTATCTAATTATATAATTGAGAACTGTCTAATAGATAACTCTGAGGCCTCCCAGGGACTTTAAAGTTAATATTTTAATTTTAAAATTTTTTTTTCGTCTTTGAAGCAGTTTTTTCTGTTGTTTTGTTTCCTAGGTAATATAGCTGTTGAGAGATAGCAGTAGAATATTTATTATAAACATTGAATCTTTCTCTAGTGTTCTGTCCATTAAATGTCATTTTATTTATTTATTTATGTTTAGTACCGAGGATTGAACTCGGGTCCTTGCGCTTGCAAGGCAGGCCACCGAACCGCTGAGCTAAATCCCTGGCCCCCTCTTATCCATTAATATCAGGAGCTGAACTGAAAGCAGTAAAAATATTCTACCTTTTAATATCAAGATAATTCTAACTACTGTTCCAAGTATGTGTCAGGGATAGTTTTGGGAGGTTTTTTGTATATTCTTTGGCAGATACTATAAACAGCTTTTCATTTCTATTTATCGGAAGCTGAAATTTGTATTCATTTTTGGACTCTCCAGTCCATCTGATTTTTAGGCTTAAAATTGGTGAGTTTTCAGAGAGTCAGTCACAGCCATTAAAAGTAAATTTAAGGGCTGGGGATTTAGCTCAGTGGGACTGTGCCTGCTTCACTAGCTCAAGGTCCTAAGTTCAATCCCTGGTACCCACCCACCCTCCAAAGAGCTACATTTAAAAATTTTTTAAACTTACAGAACTTGATAACATTTTTGCTTATAAACTTATTCTGCAGCTGTGACTTTTCATATTTTGAAAGCTTCATTCTCAAGTTCAGATGATTTATGTGACACCCAAGGCTTGACTGACTGCTTGGCGATACTCATTCCCTTCTTCCCTGTGTGAACTGTCGCCGGTCCATACGCTTCTTCCCAATCAAGAAAGCATTTCTTTCCTTACCCTCCAGTTTACTACTATGAATATTCTTGTAATTCCATTAAGTTTTCTATCTACAGCTATTTCTGTGGTTTAGTTCCAAGGAGTTAGTTAAGTTAAATCATTGTTGATCAAGGAGCTTGGGTGTATTTTCCCCATGGCTAACTTCTAATTCTCTTGTCAGATAATATTTAATTTTTCTTGATTGGTTATACAGTGATATTTCCTTTCTTGAAAATTTATAAAATGCTCAGTATTCTGAGCGCCTGGTCATCACTCTCGCTAGCACTATTATATCTTTCAATCCCACCTTAAAGTAGAAAGTGAGACTTGCCTCTTGGCAGAATAGAGTATTCCATAATTATTATTTCTAGGAAACTGAATAAATAATCTGTTACATTTCTGACACTGGGAAGTATTTTAATTTAGGTTCCATAGACTTGTCCCATTTTGTTCAGACATCTGAGTGACTACTTTTTCCTGTTTTTGCTAGTAGAAATCCTTTTTATAACTCCGACATCTAAATACTTTTCCTTGAAGAGTTAATTGTATACTCTCATTCTAGGCTACTAGTCAACCTCTCATTTCTTTAAGTCTCCACATAGTGCTTTGTCATTCTCCAACATTGTGTAACTTTTAAGGAAGGGTTCAATAATTCCTACTCAGGAATAATGTACATTACAGTACAGATGTTATTGTGCTTTAAGAACTTATGAGAAAGAAAACAAATCAAAAGAGATTTTCAGCAGCTGCTCCCTGTATTTGGTGACTCGTGCAAGAGTTTAAACAAGATCAGAATGCAATGTACACTTACAAAAATGAGACAGTAGGCTTTTACAACATTTAGCCATTGCTTGGGGAAGAAAAATGAACACATTTTAGTAATCATCTTGCTTGCATTCATGATTACCCTCCTGTCAGAGCTAAGGGAGGATAGAAACTGGAACACTGATCTCAGAGAAAGGTTTAATAGAAGCGGATACACCGGGGGAGTGAAGTGAGTATTCTCTAAAGTCCTACAAGTGATTACAAGTAAACTGAGAGGGTGTTGCTTTTGGAGAAAGCTCTTTAATTAAGCTTTCATTAAACTGTAATGTTTATAATATATATATATCTGAATTCTTTGACTTGTTCATCTTCTCATTTTACATTAGCTGGAAGATAATATGGTTTGGGTATGCTGCAGAAGTCTCTATATCTTACTCCCCAGTTCTCTGCCATTTGGGAGTGGGAGTGCTTAACTTCCTCACTTAACTGCAAGGAGGAACATGGCAGAGTAACACTTACACAGAGGAGACTAAGAGAATAGCTTGACTGGCCAAATGTCATTATAATTTGAGGAAGAGATGTCTGATCTCCTGCATAAAATAAGATAAAGTAGCTGGGCATGGTGGGGCAGGCCTATAATCCCAGCACTCAGGGGGCTGAGGCAGGATTGCTGTGAGTTGGAGGTCAGATGCGGGGAGAGAAGGAAAGGAAGGAAGGATAAGCTTCATGTTTTATAGACATTGAGGTCTTTAAGGCACAGCTCACTGTCTTAATGTAACTGTTGGAGATGTACAGATACAGGTGGTGAGTATGGAGGCTGTCAAGGTCTTTTGCAAGGTTTTGCTATGTGTGTAGTTTTTAGAAGTTCAGATTTGACCAAAATATTCCAAATTAGTGAGTTTCGTTTAATGTCTCAGTTTTCTTTTTTTAATTTGTATTAGTACATGTTTGCAGTACATAATGATTAACATTCATCATGGAGAGTTGGCACATGTACATAACATATATTAATTCTATTTTTATCTCCTTCCCCTGCTTTCTCTCCCCCTCCCTCTATCTCTTGGTTCCCATCCCTTTTGCCAAAGATCCGTTGCCATTCCTTACTACCTTTTATTTTGTTATTTAATGTATTTATGTTCTGGATCTCTCTTATGAAAAATCATACAATATTTAAGCTTGTATGTCTGATTTATTTCTCTTTATGGTCTCAAGGTGCATCCATTTTCCTATAAATGGCTCAAATGTGTCCTTTATAGCACAGAAATATTCCATTCTGTGTAAAGACCTCATTTTATCCATTCATTTGTTGATGGACATATAGGCTGCTCCCGAGATTTAGTTATTAGGCATGGTGCTTCTATAAATGTTGTTATGCATGAATCACTGTAAATGATAACTATAACTTCTTCAGGAAGATGCCTAGAAGGGGAATAGCTGGGTTAAATGGAATTTCTAATTTTAGGTTTTTGAAGAATCTGTATTGATTTCTGTAGTGGTTGTACTTATTTACTTTCCCACCAGCAGTATAGAAAGGTTCCTCTTTTTTGGGTTTTTTTTTTTTTTTTTTTTTTTTTTTTTTTTGGTACCAGGGATTGAACTCGGGTCCTTACACTTGCAAGGCAGACCACCGAACCGCTGAGCTAAATCCCCAGCAAAAGGTTCCATTTTTACTGCAACCTCTCTAGCTGTTCTGGAATAAGACGGGATCTGTATTGATTTAATTTGCATTTCTCTAATGGCCAGAAATGTTGAACATTTTTTCATGTATTTATTTGCCACTTTTACTTCTTTGAAAAAGTATCTTCATTTCAGTTGCCCATTTTTGACTGATTTCTCAATTTTATTGGTAGAAGGAAAATAATATGCCATGTCTTGTAAGGACCCCTGAGATGTGTGTGAAAGTACCTCATTGGTTGGTTTGAAGACATAAATGGATACATACATACAGCCATTGTTTGTTTAAACAATAGATTGTTTTTAGTTGGAATGCACAGTCAGAGGTGATGCTATTACTTCTTCAGTCATTCTATATAAAATGTATACTAAAGAGCTAAAATGCAACGTTTGAATGTATTCTGCATTGCAGTGGGGAAGGAGCTACATTCACACAGTCTCATCATTTACCTGCTAGATATTCACATCCCCAAGCTCATTCTTCATCTTCAGGTAATTTACATACCTAGGAAATTTTATTTTAGGTAGATTAACTGGGAAATTATTGAGAATAAGTAGAAATAAATATTTTAGTCTTTTTTATGGAAAGTGACTAAACATGGTCTGGGTGGTCTTTTGTCTATGATTGATTTTCTCTCTTGTGGTGCTAGGGATCCAACCCAGAGCCTTACATGTCTCACATGTTAGGCAAGTGCTTACCACTGAATTCATTCCCAGCCTCTGCTAATTTTTCATATGTATCCACTTGTTTTTGCTGGGGAGTGAATGAACCCAGGAGTGTGTGTGTGTGTGTGTGTGTGTGTGTGTGTGTGTGTGTGTGTGTGTGTGTGTGTGTGTGCTGGGGATTCTACTTACTTTTTTAACACTATTAATGAATCATCAAATGTGTGAAATCTGTTAAATTGCTGACTTCAGTGGCTTTTTCTTTTTTTCTTTTTTTTCATTTGAAGGAGGAATTAGAAGGTCTTCATCCATGTCTTATGTTGATGGCTTCATAGGAACATGGCCCAAAGAGAAAAGGTAAATGAAGAGAATTATTCTTGAGTATATTCACATTGTCGGGAAATGTCAGATTTCTCCCTCTCTCTCTGTCTTTTGTTGTTAGCTAGGTTTCCAGATCTAGACTTTAGATTAATATAATATGAAATTGAAAAGGGCCTTATAGGCAGGTGATAGAGAAGTCAAAGGGGCTAAATGTACAAGGCAGCTAAATAGTTCTAGCCTTACCCTGAGGACAATGTCATTATGAGAAATGGGGAAAGAAAGGAAATGTAACTTCAGATAAGTATTCGGTGATTATCTTAAAAGTCATTTATTTGCTGGGATTGCTTAAGGATTTTCTCTCTTTTTTTTAGATCATCAGTGCATGGTGTTTCATTTGATATTTCTTTTGATAAAGAAGATAGCATACAGAGACCCACTCCAAACCGAGGAATCACTCGTTCTATTAGTAATGAAGGACTAACTCTGAACAACAATCGTTTACCTAAACATATTAGGAAAAATTTGTCCTTTAAGCCAGTAAATGGAGAAGAAGAAGCAGAAAGCATTGAAGAGGAACTTAATATAGACCCTCACCGTGACCTCAGATCTTACATGCCCCTTAATGCAAATGAACTAAATTCTAACGAGAACATGCATTACAAGCTTCCCAATGGAGCTTTACAAAATAGAGTTATTCTAGATGAGTTTGGCAATCAGATTGAAACACCAAGCATTGAGGAAGCATTACAAATAATTCATGATACTGAAAAGTCTCCCCGTACACCTCGGCCAGACCAAATTGCTAATGGCTTCTTCCTTCACAGCCAGGAAATGAGTATCTTAAATTCCAATATCAAGCTAAGTCAGTCTAGTCCAGATAACATAACTGATACAAAAGGTGCCTTAAGTCCCATAACTGATACCACAGAAGTAGACACTGGAATTCACGTTCCTTCAGAAGACATTCCTGAAACTATGGATGAAGACTCCTCTTTGAGAGATTATACTGTAAGCTTAGATTCTGACATGGATGATGCATCTAAATTTCTTCAGGATTATGATATAAGAACCAGCAACCCCAGAGAAGCTTTGAGTCCTTGTCCAAGTACTGTAAGTACCAAGTCTCAGCCAGGTAGCAGCGCTTCTTCTAGCTCTGGGGTTAAGATGACCAGCTTTGCTGAACAGAAGTTCAGGAAACTGAATCATACTGATGGAAAAAGTAGTGGAAGCAGTTCTCAAAAAACTACTCCAGAGGGCTCTGAACTTAACATTCCTCATGTGGTTGCCTGGGCACAAATTCCAGAAGAAACAGGCCTTCCGCAAGGACGGGACACTACACAGCTGTTGGCTTCTGAAATGGTGCATCTTAGGATGAAGCTAGAAGAAAAGAGGCGTGCTATAGAAGCCCAAAAAAAGAAGATGGAAGCGGCTTTTACCAAACAGAGGCAGAAAATGGGAAGGACAGCATTCCTTACTGTAGTGAAAAAGAAAGGGGATGGGATTTCCCCTCTTCGAGAGGAAGCAGCCGGTGCAGAAGATGAGAAAGTATATACTGATCGCGCAAAAGAAAAGGAACCCCAGAAAACTGATGGGCAAAGGAGCAAGTCTCTGGCAGACATAAAAGAAAGCATGGAGAATCCTCCGACAAAATGGCTAAAGTCTCCAACAACACCTGTTGATACTGAGAAGCAGTGGAATCTAGCAAGCCCCTCAGAAGAGAATTTAAATGAAGGAGAGATTTTAGAATATACAAAGTCCATTGAAAAGTTAAATTCATCGTTGCATCTTCTACAGCAAGAAATGCAACGCTTGTCCCTTCAGCAGGAGATGTTAATGCAGATGAGAGAACAGCAGTCTTGGGTGATTTCACCTCCGCAACCCTCTCCACAGAAACAGATTCGAGATTTTAAGCCTTCTAGACAGGCAGGCCTGCCATCAACTGTTGCACCTTTCTCCTCAGACTCCCCTCGTCCAACTCACCCATCTCCACAGTCTTCTAACAGGAGAAGCACATCTTTTTCTGTTAAAAATCAAAGGACTCCTAGGCCGAATGAACTAAAAATAACACCTTTGAATAGAACCTTGACCCCCCCGAGGTCTGTGGATAGTCTTCCTCGCCTAAGGAGGTTTTCACCAAGTCAAGTTCCCATTCAGACCCGGTCGTTTGTATGTTTTGGGGATGACGGAGAGCCTCAGTTAAAGGAATCCAAGCTGAAAGAGGAGGCTAAGAAGGAGGACTTGGAATGTAAAGGGGCTCTGGAGCAGCAGGGACCAAATCCTGAAGAAAAGGAGATCAAACCTTTTGAGTCAACAGTTTCAGAAGTCCTGTCACAGCCTGTCACAGAGACTGTATGTCTGACACCAAGTGAGGACCACTTGACTCGACCTACAGAACCGCCTCCTAAACCCATTTTTCCACCTACTGCTCCTAAAAATGTTAATCTGATTGAAGTTTCCCTCTCGGATTTGAAACCCCCTGAAAAGGCTGATGTATCTGTTGAAAAATATGATGGAGAAAGTGATAAAGAACAATTTGATGATGACCAGAAAGTATTATATATATTTTGTTTGTTTTGAAGTTGACATGCTTTTAGTGACAGTTCCTTTTGTTACAAATTTGCCATTAACTCTAAAATATATTTTGAAAGCCCACTTCAGTGTATTACAGTCATATTGTAGCACACTGTAATTTCTAAAACAATATTCCAGTGTGGATTCAAAGCTATAGTAAACCTTTCTGTCACAATCATGCCCCGTATTTATTTTGTTTGTTTTGAAGTTGACATGCTTTTAGTGACAGTTCCTTTTGTTACAAATTTGCCATTAACTCTAAAATATATTTTGAAAGCCCACTTCAGTGTATTACAGTCATATTGTAGCACACTGTAATTTCTAAAACAATATTCCAGTGTGGATTCAAAGCTATAGTAAACCTTTCTGTCACAATCATGCCCCGTATTTAGGTATATTTCCTGCTTTTGCTTTTCTACCTCTTTCTCATTTCCATAAGTGCCTTTTTAAAAATTTTATTTATTTATTTTGAGGCAGGGTCTCACTATGTAGTTGAGACTGACCTGGAACTCAATATGTAGCCCAGGCTGGTCTCAACTCACAGTGATCCTCCTGCCTCAGCCTCCCGAGTGCTGGGATTACAGGCGTGCGCCACCCCGCCCAGCTATAAGGGCCTTTTTTTAAACTAAACTATTCACATCTTTTCTAAGAGTGATTGATTCTATAAGCAATTGGTAAACAGTTCATAACTTCTTATGGTATGTGAGTATATGTTAGGTTTTTAAAAAAGTCATCATTTTTCCTTACATTTTCTTGTAATAATTTTTTTTAAAAGACTGACCAGAGGGGCAGGGATTTAGCTCAGTGATTCTGCCACCTGTCTTGCAAGCTCAAGGACCCCAAGTTCAATTCCTGGTACCAAAAAAAAAACAAAATAAAAACTGACCAGATAGGTTCTTACAAGGTGAAGCATTTTAAATACCGTATAAATTAAGCCGGGCGTGGTGGCACATGCCTGTAATCCCAGCACTGGGGAGGCTGAGGCAGGAGGATCACTGGGAGTCCAGCCTGGGCTACATAGTGAGTTCCAGGTCAGTCTCACCTACATAGTGAGACCCTGTCTCAAAAAACAAACAAACAAACAAACAAACAAAACATATAAATTGGGTGCAGTGGTGCCCACCTATAATCCCATCACTCAGGAGGCTGAGACAGGAGGTTCACTGCAGATCAAAGCCAAGAGTATGTCATAAGTTAGACCTTGTCTCCCACAAGAAGCAAAAACATAAAATTGGAAAGTTACCATTGAAATATCCCCCCTACCTTTTGCATTGCCAGGGATCCAGTGCAGGGGCTCACACATTCCAGGCAAGTGTCCTCCAAGTGAGCTATACCCAGGGCCCCTGGAATAGCTTCTTTAAAAGTACTGGAAAGGCTGGGTGTCGTGACACATGCCTGTACTCCTAGGACTTGGGAGGCTGAGGCCAGAAGGTTCCTACAAGTGAGGGCAAGCATGGGCTACATAGTGAGTTCAAGGCCAACCTAGGATATATAGTGAGACCTTATCTCAAAAAAAAAAAAAAAAGCATTAGATAAAGATCTCACCCATGATCTCTTGAGTGTTGCCTTTCCTATTTATATTCCAAATTGTGGAACAGGTTTTGTTTCTTAATAATCAGAAATAATATTTTGTTGCCGGGCATGGTGGCACATGCCTGTAATCCCAGCACTTGGGAGGCTGAGACAGGAGGATTGCCGTGAGTTCAAGGAAGGAAAATAGGAGACTTTAAGGTAACATAGGCAGGAACATCTGTACCTTTATTTCCTTCCAGCCCTTGGTCGATGAGTAGAGCTTCCTAAGTGGGCTCCCTCTCCCTGTCTATAATCACACCATTCCATTCCATGCTTCATCCTGCTGCTGTCCCAAGAGCACAGCTCCAGTTGAAATCTGAAGAGTTCCCTGCTAAATGAGGTTCTACCTTAGTGCAATATTTAGGGACTTTCTTAGACTACCCTAAACTTGTTTGACCAGCCTCTTCCCCATAATTTCTATTTTAGACTGTTCATTAATGCTAACTTCAAGCTTTTTTATTTATTTATTTTTTTGGGGGGGCAGAATCAGGGCTCAAACTCAGAACCTTGCGCTTGCCAGGCAGGTGGTGGTGCCAGAGCTAAACCTGCAGCCCCCTCAAGCTTCTTTTAAAGCCTTTCTCTCTCTTATGTGGAGGTTAAATACTTCCTCCTTTGTGTCTTTTATTCTAAACATACTCTGAAACTTTAACACCTGTGACCCAGTTTTCAGTTATTTCCTCTTTGTTTTGTCTCTTGGACTATGAACTCTCAGATACTGCATCTCTTTAACCCTAGGGTATAATAAAGTACACATAGTTAGATACAAATATGGATGTTGGAACTGCTGAGTTAATGGTGTGTTCTGACTTCTCTCCATTACCCATTAAATCTCTCCCTAAGCCCCTGTACGAGTAACCTTTTCTGAACCTCTTCCCCTTGTAAATTTTAAACTCTTACATTTTCATATTTTAATATCTATAATCATTGTGTTGTGAATATGTTAGATACCAATGAATTAAGCAATGACAAGGGATCATTAAGACAGTGAACTACCTTTACTGAATGTTACTGTCGTAAATCAAGCATTTTAGAAACTCCCTAAAACTAGAGCTGTCCCAAAGGATCAAGTAAAAGCTGGGCAAGCCTAGGGGCCTACAGATTACGAACTAACTGGATTAAAAGAATTTTTAAGGGCCAGGGATTTAACTCTGGCACCATGCCTGCTTCACAAGCACAAGGTCCTGAGTTCCATCCCTGGTACCAAAAAAAGATAAATCCTTCAGTATAATTCTGAACCTGCCAATCAAACTGCCAGTGTATTGACTTTAAAAAGAGGTAGTAGGGCCAAGAATTTAGCTCAGTGGTTCTGCTGCTTGCACAAGGTTCTGAGTTCAATCTCCAGTACCAAAAGAAAAGATGTAGTAGTTTCATTTGTGTGGTATAATATTGAATAGGTTTTATGGGGTTTTTTGGTACTGGGGATCAAACTTGGGACTTTGCTCTTGCAAAGCAGGCAGTGGTACCACTGAGCTAAATCCCTGGCTGTGGTATAATATTGAATAGCTATTTTTGGAATGCTTTTTATATGAGTGTTTTATTGAGCATATGTTTTAAATACAATTTTAATAATTGGAGGCTAACTCCCCCTGTAGGTTACTTACTACAGTAAAAAAAAAAAACATTTCAGGCCAGGAATTTACCTTAGTGGCACCATGCCTGCCTCACAAGTGCAAGGCCCTGAGTTTGATCCCTTGTACCAAAAGAAAAAACATTTATTTCATTGGTGGTCAGTCCATCATGTGTCCGTTACTAGTTTCAGTTCTTCTGTCATAACTCCTGAACTATTTCCACATTTGGTAGTGTCGTTAAAGTTCAGGTTTTCAGTTATAAGAGTCACCACAAAAATGTGACAAGTAGAAATGAGAACATTAGTACCTAAAATATTTCTTCATGTTTCAATGAAACAACTTAGGATGATCAAAAAGCAGAAAATGATATGGCAATGAAACGAGCAGCTTTGATGGAGAAACGATTAAGAAGGGAGAAAGAAACTCAGCTCCGGAAACAGCAACTGGAAGCAGAAATGGAGCACCGGAAAGAGGAAACAAGGTACAGGACACTGCTGTGTGGATTTTAAATCTTAGCGTTAATGGCTAAGAGTATGTGTCCTCTCTCCGTCTCTCATTATTCAGGTTGACCACTGAGCTACATCCCCTGTCCATTTTATTTTCAGCCAGGTATCACTGTGCTCAAACTTGGTACATCCTGCTTCAGCCTCTTGAACAGCTGGGATTACATGTATGTGTCACCACGCCTGGCCTCATTAATTTTTTCTTTTTTAATGAGTCTGTCATTAGCTTCTGCCAGACTGTTTTAGTTTTGGTTTTGTTTTTTTTGTTTTGTTTTGTTTTGTTTTTTTTGCTTTTGGGTTTTTTTTCCCCCGGTACTGGGGATTGAACTCAGGATCTTATGCTCAAAAGGTGGGCACACCACCACTGAGCTAAATCCCTGGCTCATTAACTTTTAATTAATTAAGTTTAATTAATTTAATTAATTTTAATTAATTTTTTCCGGAGATATTTATAAATGCTGGACATCTGGATTATTGCTGACTTTTATTCCCAAAGTATATCGCCTGACAGCACATTGAAGTTCTCTGAAAACATTAATTTAAAAATTTAAATATTTTAAAATATTAAATTAAAATAACTTCACTGGGAGATATAAATATATAGATATATACACATGTATATATACATATGACTTCAGTTTTCTCAAGTACATTTTTCCCCCAAGTTGCTGAAATATGGTAATTCTCCCTGTTCACACCAAAGCTCACAGCTCTTTCCTGTGTCGCTTATCTTTGATATTCAGAATAAAAACTTTCACCGTGTAATTTTGTAGGCGTAAAACTGAAGAGGAGCGTCAGAAGAAAGAAGATGAGAAGGCACGCAGAGAATTTATTAGGCAAGAATATATGAGGCGAAAACAGCTGAAACTAATGGAAGACATGGATACAGTGATTAAGCCCCGGCCTCAGGTGGCAAAACAGAAGAAACAGCGGCCAAAGTCAATTCACAGAGATCATATTGAGTCCCCCAAAACCCCAATCAAAGGTCCTCCAGGTAACAGCTTATTAGGGAGTCTCATCATGAAACAACACCAGCATGCTTTGCCATGCTTTGATATTCCTAAATTGCATCTTATTTTGAGATTGTGCACGCTCTTATTCGGAAAACAAAAATGGACAAAAGTTTTTTCATGAATTATGTGTATTACATATGCATGCATATATTTAATAGAAAAATGTAAATGTTTAAAATCTGACTTAAATACTAGCTTATTAGTGAACTGTCCACAGATACAGTCTCCCTGAATTATTAACTATCCTTAAAATGCTTATTAACTTAGTGTAAATGTCTTATGTGTCAAATATATAAGAAAATGTCTCTAGAATAAGGAATATAATAAGATCAAGAGTTTGCAGGTTCCTCGTGTAAGATAGCAATGGTCAAGAATCCAAATTTATAATACCTGGAGTTGAGAGAGTATTTTTTTAACTTGCCATGCATTTTTTTTTTAATGGTTCCACGGATTGAACTCTGGTCCTTGCACTTGGAAGGCAGATGGCAGAACCACTGAGCCAAATGCCCAGCCCTATGTCATTTACTTTAAACAAAAGTTTTAAAGAGTAAGAGTATGCATGGTGGGCCAGGGCTTTGGCTCAGTGGTTCCACCTGCCTTGCAAGCGCAAGGACCCAAGTTTGATCCCCGGTACCATAAAAATATAAAAATTAAGTAAATGACATAGAACCAGGCGCAGTGGCCCACACCTGGAATCCAGCACTTGAGAGGTTGAGGAAGGAGAATGGCCATGAGTTCGAGGCAGCCTGAACTACATAGCAAGACTGTCTAAAAAAATTAATTGCCATAGAAACCATAGTTATTCTAAACATGAGGGAAAATAACAGCATTGCTTAAAGAAAAGCTCTGTCTTTTCTAGTCAGTGAAGCCTTTTTTCTTTTTTGGTAGATGGAACTCAAGAGTGCTGTAGCACTGAGCTATACCCCAGCCATTTTAATTTTTTTTATTTTGAGTGATGGTCTCACTAAGTGTGTAGGCCAGCTTTAAACTAGATGTTCTGCCTCAGCTTGCTGAGTAGCTGATGTTACAGGCATGTCCACCACTCCCAGCCAGTGGAACTTTGATACAAAATATTGGCTGAAATTAGTAAATTAATTTTCTACCTAGGAATCAGATATTACTAAATATAGTTTTCTTTGTTGAGGATATCTTAGTAGCACTTTAGTTTGGAAGAGCAAGTTAATTTTACCATTGTTTTCTGAAAGTAGGTTCTTTGTTCTAAATACATTACATATATGCATGCATATTATGTTTAAGAGTTAAGGAAAAGTTCTCAATTTTCATATGCTGATGTTATCTAGTGAACAGACTATTAGTTGCTCCTTTTAAATTTCTAATTTTTGTTCAGGATCACAAATTTGTGTTTTTTCAGTCTCTAGCCTTTCTCTGGCTTCACTGAACACAGGTGATAATGAAAGTGTCCATTCAGGCAAGAGGACACCAAGGTAAGTCAAAAACATATAAATACCTTTCATAGGAAAGATTATGATACCTGCCATTATATATAATTTTAAGTAAAAATTCTTTCATACATTTTGTAATGACTGAATCATAATCATAAATTTAAGTTTTGCTGTAGTAGGACTAATTGGATTCCTGTTAAAAGAAATTATATAAAGAGGTCTGTTATCTTTTACAATTTAGAAATACATTGATAAGATACTTTTTATGAGCAACAAATACTAACAATTTTGCATAAGTAATTGCTAACATGTTTATTATTAAGTCATGATGAGTAGAAACAAAATACATTATCTACTATCAGCCTCTCTATCTTAATTCCCTTTGAATATCAGAGTTTTCCCATTGGAATAACTCCAAAGTAGGCTACCTTTTTGAATTTAACATTTGAATTTTAACACCATGATGAAAGATCTCTTTTGTGCACTCTTAGTCTAGGAGGTAGTCTAGAAGCTAAAAGTCATTTTATTATCTTATACTGTAATGCGCATATCAGAAAACAATGTTTGAATGACTGCCATCATTTTAAAGTTCTCATCCTTGTTATTACTACTCTGCTGTGTTAGTTACCAATTTTTACATGGAAAAGCATTTCTTTTTTTCAACAAACATTTACAGATATTTGTTGTGAGAACCTACATACAAAACTGCATAAGGGGGCCGGGAATTTAGCTCAGCGGTTCGGTGGCTTGCCTTGCAAGCGCAAGGACCCGAGTTCAATATCCGGTACCAAAAAAAAAAAAAGAAAACTGTACATAAAGACAGACATGATCGCTATGTAATTTTAAGGCCCTAGGTTGTCTTTGTTGATGTTCTTACACATACTCTCTGGCCCCAAAGTATTTTTGTATTTAAAACATAAGAAATGTGTTTTTTACAATTTAGATCAGAGTCTGTAGAAGGTTTCTTGTCTCCAAGTCGCTGTGGCAGTCGAAATGGAGAAAAGGACTGGGAAAATGCATCTACAACTTCTTCCGTGGCTTCTGGAACGGAATACACAGGTTAGTGTTGGTATACTTCGAGGGAAACATTGCAGTTTAATACACTAATGAGAATACATTCATGGTACACTAAAGAAAGTTTTATTGGCTCACCTTTTGGTATAAACATAAGAATATCTGATTTAAACAAAAAACAGTAAATTCAAATCATCATTTGCAAGTAGCTCCACTTCAGCATTACTGCGTTTGACAATTGATAGAAATACGAGAGTGTATTTAAATTCTGACAAAACAGTTATTACAGCAAAAGACACATTGCCATTAGTCCCCCTCAGAATACTCCCTCTTTCTTCAAACACACTTACCCATTGTTCTTGCTACTTTTTGGAACCATTCTGGAAGTCTCTCTTTATGAGTATCTTCACTTGTGCTGTCTTGGCTACCTCCATTTTCTGCATGGATTCAAACTACTTACTTTCATGATCATTTTGACTTTGAGGAAGAGCCAGAGTTACACGGTGTCAACCTGGTGAATAACGTTGATGGGGACCCGCTGTAATGTTTTTATGAGCTGCCTTTCCATTGAATGGCCTGGGGCAGCAACTTTCACCATATTTTTTTTTATCATATCTCATAAAAACTCATGAAGGAGGACTTCCAGAACAACTTCAGAAAGTAGCAAGAATGATGAGAGTGTGTCAGGAGCAAGGGAGAGTATTTTTATTTTTATTTTTATTTTTATTTATTTTGGGGGGGGTACCGGGGATCGAACTCGGGTCCTTGTGCTTACAAGGAAGGGAGAATATTTTTAATGTAAACATTTACTGTTTGTTTTGATATTCCCTTGTACTTAGGGAGTTAGTGACTTTCCCAGATTAATGGGAATAGGTTTCTAAACAAAATTAGTGATACATTTCTTCCCTCTACTTCTGTCTCTAAAATTCTGGCCACTTCTGCATGGTAGTTTGAGCCTGAAGAAATTTTAGAGTCTGTCAGCAGTACACAGGTCTTCATTACTGTGTAAAGGCCAGAAGCCTGAGTCCTCTCTCCAGTGTTGGGATTTCAGGTGTCTCAAAGCTGCACATTAAGGCTTTAAAAGATAAGGAGAATTCATTGATCTAGGAGATCATCTATCCTCTCATATACCCACCGAGTCCTCTTTCAGCCTCCATTAGGATGGCATGATTGAAGTAGAAGCAAACTGAAAAAGTCAGTGTTGATAAGGAGAGAAAATGAGAAGAAAGATGAGCAGCATACTGAGGGGTAGATGGGGAGGCACGGGAGAGCAGGAAAGGGGAAGAGCAGCGGGAAGGAAGTGGCCCCATCCCACTGCAGGCCCGCCAAGGCAGAAGCCTTACGGAGCCTTAGTGGCTGCAGCCTTGTCATGTGCACTTCCCTCTGTACCTTTTTTTCCTCCCTACTCTGTGGTTTTTAATATAACCTCCTTCAGCCAGTCTGACAGCCTTCAAGATCTTGGATTAGACATTATTTCCATTACTCCCTCTGCTTCTCTGTTCAGTTGAACAGTCTGAAAGAGATGTTTTTTCTGTTCTTAAAAGCTTCAAGCTGGGCGTGGTGGCACACGCCTGTAATCCCAGTACTCGGGAGGCTGAGGTAGGAGGATTGCTGTGAGTTCAAGACCAGCCTGGGCTACCTAGTGAGTTCCAGGTCAGTCTCAACTACATAGTGAGACCCTGTCTCAAAAAAAACAAACAAAAAAAAAGCTTCAGTTACTTATAGGCCCATTCTGCTTTAAACTCACTTATAACCTTAACAAACCAGCCTGTAGTGTGACAATTACGGAAATATCTGTTTCCAGTGCTCCTCTCACAAGGCAGCCTCAAAAAGCCATAGGGTTGTCCTACAGATATATCCCCCCTGTGCAGATAAAGCAGTGCATTAATTGGAGTGCAACCAGTAAAAAGCCTTTAACATAAAATTTTGTTGTGTATAGCAATTTCATCAGTGGAGAAAAAATGACATCAATTTAAAATAGCATTTCTGCCTGGCATGGTGGCACACATCTGTAATCTTAGCACTTGGGCAGCTGAGGTAGGAGGATCACTATGAGTTCAAAGACAGCCTGTGCTACACAGTGAGTTCAAGGCCAATCTGCACTACCTAGCGAGACCCTGTCTCAAAACCACCCCAAAATTAAACAAACAAAAACTAAAAACTAGAGTCAAATAAAATAGCATTTCTGTGTTAGAGATGTTATTTTATTTTATTTTATTTTGTCTTAAATCCTCACCATAGGACCAAAGCTCTACAAAGAACCCAGTGCAAAATCCAATAAGCACATAATACAAAATGCTTTAGCCCATTGCTGTCTGGCTGGAAAAGTAAATGAAGGTCAGAAGAAAAAGATCCTGGAGGTAAGTATGTTTGCTTGAAAGTTAATTTAGCGACATTCTAAAACTATAGAGGTCTTTTTACCAAATCTGAGAAAATTCTCATAGGCCTAATATTTCAACAGCATATAAGAGGTCTATAATGAGATGCTTTAGTTATTAGATCTAGTTGAATCTCTAATTGGATTCTGGAAGTTGGCAGATTTAAAGATTAAGAAGACACTTTAGCTGGGTGTGGTGGTGCAAGCCTGTAATTCCAGCACTCAGGAGGCAGAGGCCAGCGGATCGCTGTGAGTTTGAGACCAGCCTAGGCTACATAGTGAATTCCAGGTCAGTCTCAATTACATAGTGAGACCCTGTCTCAAAAAAAAACAAAAAAAGAAAAAAGAATACACCTTAAAATGTATCATTAAAATAGGGCTTTAAGACCAAGGATTTAGCTCAGTGGTGCTGCCACCTGCTTTCAAGCACAAGATCCTGATTTTGATCTCCGATACCAAAAAAAGGTGGGGGGGGGGGGACTGGGGGGTATACTCAGGGCTAGAGTACTTGCTTAGTATGGAAGAGGCCCTGGGTTTGAGCCCCAGCACCACCAAAAGTAATAAAAGTAGTCATTAAAATTTGATCAAAAAATGTTACACAGTAATATAAATGTTCAGCAAAATATGTAAGGGTTTTTATTATTGTTTTATTTTTGTTTTCTGTTCTAAAGGAAATGGAGAAGTCCGATGCCAACAACTTCTTAATCTTGTTCCGGGATTCAGGCTGCCAGTTCAGGTCTTTGTATACTTACTGCCCAGAAACTGAAGAAATCAGTAAACTGACAGGGATAGGTCCTAAATCTATCACTAAAAAAATGATTGAGGGACTTTACAAATATAATTCTGACAGGAAACAGTTTAGCCACATACCTGCTAAAACTTTATCTGCCAGTGTTGACGCAATTACCATTCATAGCCATTTGTGGCAGACCAAAAGACCAGTAACGCCCAAAAAACTTGTACCTACTAAGGCATAGGAGCTGGGAAATACTTGCTTCAGAACATTCATGAATTTGCACTTCATTTTTCCTGACTATAGAAAAGCTTTCTAATTGCCAACAAGACTTATTAACTAAAACTGGACATTAACTCTGTTGTCATGAACAACTGGAATGTAAACCACAGTATTTTGGAATGCAGAAGATTCTCGCTTAGGTGGTAAGTCCAAGTGATGAAAGGAAGTGCTTGACTCACAAATGGAGATCTGTGTTACTGGATTCATTTGCTTGATGCTAGATAAGTGGAAGCAGCCCTGGATTCTCGTGGACACGAGGGAACAAATGTCAGTGAAATATGGCTAGGATTACAAATTAGGTGTTGTATTGGTTGCTTTTTTTTTTTAACCTTGTACTGTACATGCTTGTCTTCAGATGGTTTATTTTGTTCCTTTTCTCTCCTGAGGATTTATTCTAAGATACTTTTTATTTTGTTTTATGTAGAGATCATGAAAGTAAGAAATACACCTTCAGAAGTAACTTGCACCTTTTTTACAATGTTGAGAAACACTAGTGTTACATTTTACAATGACCCTTATGTTTTAATGGTATTAGAGCATTTGCAAAAATTATTCTAAGTATTTACCATTCTGTATTTATTATTCACGCAAGTATTAATATTTCTGTATTAAATAAGAAGTGTTGTAAAGAGCTGCTAATAGGTTTGCTTTAAACCACATGAGCTTAACCAAGAATATGTTAAGCAGTTGCTGATTAAATCAGTGCTGTTTTTACACCACTTCTGGCCAACTCGGAATAATTTAGATTGTTCTTTTAACAAAAAAGGATTTCTATCTCTTTTAAAGTAAGTCACTTTATAAGCTGGCAGAAGTGAATGACACTTTGAGAGTAGTCTTTCAGCCTGAAGATGTAAGATTTCCTGAAGCAAGTTCTCAGGAGGTCTTTACATTAATATTTATAACTGATACAAAAATTATATTTAGAAATTTTAAACATGTACAAAGGGCTACATTTTAATTTTAAAATAGCTTCACATTATCTTACTTATGTTGAATTTTTCTTCTTTTTAATTGTTTTCAAGTGGAACAGCTTAGGTTAACGACACACTTGAAATCTCCTCTATGTGATCTTTGTTCTTTAACAGTGTATACCAGAGGGTTAGTTAGGGGAAAACTTCATTCTCAGGAAAAGACTTGAATGATTATGTGACCCTGTTATGTTTCAGTGTTGTGACAACTGTGTAAACTAGGGGAAAGGCAGTATTATATCATAAATGAGATGCGTAGATTGTTTTCTTTAATGGGAAGTAGAAATGAAAATATATACATTTCTCTAATTGAGTTGTTTAGAGAGAGAACTAATGTCTAATATGATGTATTTACTTATTTAAAAAAAAAGAATAGGAATGAGATGTCCCTGAGCTGTACTTTTCTATTATTATAAGGCCTTTAGGCATCAGTGCATCTGGTTTACCAACATTTTCTCAAATGCTGTCAATATTTTACTGTAATTTATGTTCTTATATTTATGTATATTTGTTAAAACTGTAAAAAATATTCAGATCTTTTTCCAATACCTGTGCAAGATATATGTGTAGCTCAAAACTATTTGTGATCTGCTGTTTGCATGTGAGAGACCAGGATATGTAACTCTTAAGTGTATACATATTATGTATATAATATATAAATATTAAAATGGGGAATTATACATCTTACCTTTCAGACAATTTTTATCACAGAAAGGATCATCAAATGTTGAGATTATCCTAGTTTAAAATAATTATAAGAATCTAATCAGAATGTGAATAATAGTCAAAGAAAAAATTTAATAAGCATTTTACATTACTAAATTTGTTCTTTTCCATCAAATTTCCCTTACCAAGGAAATCGTCTTGTTATTATCTGGTTATTAAATAAAGAAAACTTGGATGCAAGACAATGAAGGAGCTATTGAACCCTCGACAAGACTAACCTTTACTCTTACATTTGTGTGTCCAGCAATTGAATTGAACATCTGTAAGGTCTAAAGGTAGAATGTGAATATTGCCACAAAGTTCATTGCTCTCAGTACAAGATTTTACTTTATTGATGCAAAAGAAATATGGAGATACTTCTTTAAGTCTGCAGAGTTTTTATTTGGGTGCATCTTTTTTAAAATTACGTTTTTAAATTATACAAAGGAAAAAAAAAATCCCATTTCATAAAGTTTGGAGATTTTTGTCAACCTTACTGAAACACACTGGTGCTTTCATTATTGAAGGTCAAATTATTGTAATTATTCAATTAAACTTGCCAAACACTTGTCATGGTTATCAGTGTTTGACATGGCTTTGGAAAGCTTTTAATTCCTCTTGGTTTTTCAGTTTTGTTTAGAATGACTGTTACAGTTTTTATTTGGCTGTTTAAAGCCAAAGTCAGCTCTTAACTCTGACTTCATGGATACTGTTGGGCGATGTACAGTGTATGGTGTGCGTACCTGTCCACTCTGGAGCATTGCTTACAGGTTTTTTAAAAGATGCTGTGCTGTAAAATATTGTCATATTGCTATTTCCTGATACAGTGTAGTTTTTCCCCTTTTATTTGAATAAAAGCATGGCACCAAATGACTCCTGCTTCTTGAGTAAAATATTTTAAACATATTTGAACTTAGGAGAACTCATCATGTAGTTTTCCAGTTCCTTGGCCTATGTGTAAATTTAACAATTTGAATATTCATATGAGATGATCTTTAATAATAATAGATATTTTAAAAATAATAATAATAGATATCATATATTGACTTATGGCAATGTTAAAGTATCTCATTTTCTCTAGTAAGCTCAGATGGTGTCTATATGTGGCATATAAACGTGTGGTCCTCTTACATTCTGTCCGTATTAATTCACTGTGTTCTGGTGAATTAGTAAATCATAGAATTAATACTCTATGCCTTTAAAATTGGCTAGTGAACTTGCTGGTCTCTCTCGTAGCCATGAGGAGTAAGTTCTTAGAAATTATTTTGTGAGTATCACTTTGATTTTGGTGATTCTGTTCATTCAGACCAGAGCAAAAAAAACCAAAGGTCTGGCTAAAAAAGAACAACCAGGAATCTTTCTACGCATAGATACCTGAGGAAGTACCTGCTGTTGTCTAACATAAATGTGCTTTCCGCCTTGGAACCTTTGCCTGTTGACAGGACACACAGCTTCCAAACAGCTACACTGCCACGGTACTTCCAGCACTTTGGTTTTCAGAAATAAAAATATTTAACTCTAAAACCCAGGCATGTTAGAGAAGTAGACAAAAGCCATGGTTCCCTCGAGCCCACACACAACTTAAAGGTACTTTCCCTGACCTGGTTAATTGATGGATCTCAACTGGGGCAGAGGAAAATACTCAGTGAAGAGGAACACATATCTTTACTTTGTAACCTGCCTAGGCAGAGGTAATAAAGAGGAAAATCCAGCAAAGGACACACTGCTGTAATGTTGTGATATAGGAACCAGGAATTGAAAAAAAAAAAAGTGTCTATAAAATGAATGTGAAATCCCATTACTCCTTAGAAATACATAGATGCTTTGAAAATAGATCTGTGTCCTAAATGGCGGTTTTTACTTTTAAAAGAAACAGGCGAGATTTTAATGATTCTGTATAACTTGATGAAGCAGGGGGTATGTCAGAGTTGCTCTTCAAGTAAAGAGATCTAGAAGCTAGTTTGTTTCATCTCCTTTTTGTATTTTGGGGCTTACTGGCACCCCAGTATCTCAAAGTCAGATGTTTACACAACAGATAGATTTTTTGCATGCACCGAATATCATCGTGGTAGTTAAAACTAAGATTTTTCTCCATTTTTATGGTGAGGGGGGGAATGTTTTTCATGATGAGAATAAAAGCAAATGAGTTATTTTGGGACCTACTAAGTTTTTTTTCAACATGCTAAGCAAATGATGCCTAGCCTACTGGTATATTCCATCATCCTTAACCACAGTCTGTTGAGGTGGTTGAATGTGCGTCTTCCTTCGGCTAGTGCTAGAGCCATTACAGAGCTACAGGACACACAACAGCACATGTCGGTACAGCGCGTCTAGTTTACGGTTACATCCCACTGTGGGGATTCCTGGCCCTGCCTAATTTCATATTTAAAGGGTTGCACATTTTCATGAAAAAGGACAATGTGGCTTTCAACCCCAAAATAGAAACTATCCACTTAAATATACAGTTTAAGTTTATTTAATTTGTTTTGTTGTTTAACTTATCACTGCCTATGAAGATGTGCATTTACATCTGCTTTTTACAAGTAAAGCTTTAAAAGATTCCTAACTACACAGGGGCTCCAGGCTCCAAGTGGCAACATCATAACAACTGACTCAGCTCCCTTCCACTGACTTGTGTGGTGCAGTTTCCTACTGCATTATAGAGACTGAGGCAGAAAAATACAGTAAGTCTCATAATTACACTAGTTAGTAATATATTCACCGTTGGTGGAAAACAGTTGTACTTAAATGTTGGCCTATGGCTCAACTAGCATCAATACAACACCAGCTAAAATCAGACTGGTGTTGCCCCCAAAATACAAACCCTAAGTGGACTTCCTTGGCCTGACTCCCTCCAGTCCACACTTAGCTTTCTGTGGGGCCTGAGTGTAGCTTTGGTTCCAGTTTCCTTTCACCTTTCTAGTCCGTCCCTCTGCAACCATGGGCCAGCATCAGCACGGTCTGAGTCCTGCTCTGCTCCACCTTTCCCCACCCCAGGCAGGCCTTAGCCATGGGCTCTCTCTGTCCCCCACAGTCTGCACCTCTTGCCTGAAACCTCTCCTGTCCCCACCCATGTATCCAGTTGCCATCTCCTGAAGGTCCCTTTTTTTTTTTTTTTTTTTTTTTTTTTTTTTTTTTTTTTTTTTTTTTTTTTTTTTTTTTTTTTTTTTTTTTTTTTTTTTTTTTTTTTTTTTTGGTACCAGGGATTGAACTTGCAATGCAGGTAGCAGAACCAGTGAGCCAAATCTCCAGTCCTCCTGAAGGTCCTTTATCCTCATCTCACCCATTTAAAAACCAAACATCAGCTGCCTAGCAAAGTCAGCTCCCCTTGAGGGTCTTACTTTACTTTCCTCTCTGACCAACAGAGAAGGGCTTCAGGCCCAGACAGCCACCACATCCTTTCAAAACTATTTGTACTTTCAGTCTGTTCCACATTTTTACTGCCACCAGTCTTGTGTTGAGTCACTGACAGCTCATGCTTAGCCCTGCCCTTCTTTCCCTAATTCCATTTCTCCCTCCAAACTGTCCTGCAAATTGTTACTCAACCGCTGGTATCATCATCTCACAGCTTATCAGCATAAAACTCTTAACTCCTAACATCAGCATTCAAAGCCCTCAAAGGCATATCCCAAATTGCCTTTTGCCAGCAGCAAAACTCCAAACTGCATATGACATTCCGAGATATCACCAAAGTGATAGGAAAAAAATCAAACTGCAATGGACCCTTGACTTACAAACTTCCTGAGGGCTGGTTGTAACTCAGATTGCTCAATTGAAGGTTCAGGCCCCTTCCTTTACATAGCCTTCAAAGTCTCTCTGTCCTTACAGACATTGGCCCAGGATTCCTGAACCCCACACAGGAGAGGATGATGGAATGTTCCTTCTAGAACTCAGGGTTAGATCTGTATCTGAGACTATCTGCAAGCACAAGCAACCAGCATTCAGGTTGTAACTCAAGACTTTGGTCTTAAAACTAAAATTCCAATCATAACAAATTGTTCATATGTCAGTCTGGTCATAACTCAGTCCACTGTAAGCACTTTCTGGTACTTACTTCAGCATTGTTTTTTTTTTGTTTGTTTGTTTTGGTTTGGTTTTGATACCAGGGATCGAACTCTGGACCCTGTGCTTGCAAGGCAAGCAGGTGGCACCACTGAGCCAAATCCCGAGCCCTCAGCATTGTTTTTATTTGACTTTCAAGGAGGACTAAGGTGGGGAGTTGTGATTGTGATCTCTTCTGTGGTGGGGACCACTGAAGATGTTCATCGTGCTTTTCACGCTGCTTATGTTCGTGGACCTCTTCAGAAAGGCTCACCCGACCCGCTGGATACCAGGCAGGCTGACAGTTGACTCTATATCAAGATTTTGTATGTGATGGCTCCTCTTCTCCAATACAGGAACTGCTGAGAGGAAGCTCCGAGTCATATTCTTGTCTGTTACATGCCCTCATGTGGTGTTTGCCCAGCAGCAGGAAGGACTGTACAAAAGCAGGTGACCGTAAAGAGTTGGCTTCACTGAACAGAGGCGGGATCACAGCACTGTCGGGAGAGCCACCCCTCACCAATGTTGAGGCTGGTGCAGATAGCTAGGAATTTACACAGAATGTGAAATCTCTGAAAAGTAATGACAGATCCTGGTAGAGAAGCTCCCGTGGGCAGAGTAATTACTGCAAAGAATATGTCATTTCCTTTCCAAGCAAATTCTGGGGCCGTTTCTATATCGAGGGACTTCCCTTTTGCTCTCTTTTTCTGAGGGGTTTGTTTTTTACCTTGAGCTGCAGAAACCTACAGTGGAAAAGTCTTATTTTCCTGGAAAGGTGCACTCTGCCAGCACCCTCTGGTCCCATCCCTGACCTCCCCCATGTACTTCAGGGCACTCACGTCTGGGGCAGATCTGCCCTAGGATAATCACAGCTGCAGGCTACCAGGCTTTCACATTGAGTCATGCCCTCTGCTGTCTAACTTAGACAGTGTCCTTTCCCGGCTACATCATATTGAGTACCTGAAAGTTTCTAAAATTATTGAAATCAGATATTCTGCAGAACCCCTGAGATCTAGGGTGGGGCCCCTTTCCCGGTCCGCCAGCCATTCTGCAGGCACCAGGGCACGGACCACAACAGCTGCTGTCTTCTGTCCGCTGCGCATCATCCTAGGTGACACACACAAGGTCTTGAGGTTCATGGTCTTTGGGACCATTGTGGTAGGTGACCAGTCAGTAACAATGACTCAAACAGATTCCCCTTTCCGGGTTCAATCCACACCCGGGGAATGTAGAAACACCAGCAGATGTGGATTTGCTTGGCTTTCCTCTCACTAGGATTTGCTGGGAACCCCCCTGCCAACTGTAGCTGCCTGGCAGAGTGGCATCTGCGTCAGTCCTGCAAGCAGTTGCCGCAGCACCCATCCTGTCACCCTCTGAAATTCATCTGAGCAACACCAGGAACTGCGATGGTGAAGTGTTAGATCCTCCAGGTGAGGATTCTCCCTGTTTATCTCCAAAACATTTACCCCCTACCAACACTATGTGTGAAAAAGCACAGTGTCCCTGAGGGGAGGAGAAAAACAGCCAGTGGTGGGACGGCCAGAAACAAGAGGTGGCCCGAGTGGTGCCACCAGCCGAGGGATGGAGTAGACCCGAGAGGGACAGGGCCGTCTGTTTCTTCCTCACGACACCCCTGTGAGACAGATGCTGAGCCCTTGCCGGGATGTGGAAACCAGGCCTGAAGTCACACAGCTCTCAGTGGCAAAGCTGACGTTCAAGCCTGACTCGGACCACTGTCATCTGGTCTGTGTTGTTCACAGCTCAGAAACACGCAGTGACACATAAGAGATCTGGGTAGGAAACAACATCACAACACAAAGCAGAGGTTCTTATATAAAGGATGCATTTTAAATTTAATAACGTGTTAGGAAAGCGGAATTTAAATCTGAAAAAATGTACAATACGTGGATTTAAAAAGATGGTTTTTAACAGAACTGGGTGTTCTCATATCATCAAAGAGTACGATTCTAAACTCTGACATTAGTAACAAATTTGAAACATGAAACTACAAAACAACAAAAAATAGCTAAGAGGAAGTTCGGAAAAATAATTGAATCAGACAGGACAGTGATGGGCCAGGGATTTAGCTCAGTGGTTCTACCTCCTGCTTTGCAAGTGCAAGGTCCCGAGTTTGATCCCTGGTACCACAAAAAAACAAACAAAAAAATTGGGATAGTGATTTCTCCTAAACAGTATGAGATAGTGTTTCTCTTACAGTATTTAAGATTATAAGATCTTCATAGGTAAATATAGATCTTAAGATAATAGATAAATGTGTGAAGAATATGACTAGATGGTTCACATTATGTGAGGAAGTAAATATGGTAAGGTTTCTCTATTTTAAATACAAATTTAAATGATATACCATTCTACCTCGTTGCCTATATAAAATTTAAATGTTATAATATATATATATATAAAATATATAATGTTATAATACCATTCTACCTCATTACCTATATA
>NW_022900923.1:39980462-39984276 GCF_012274545.1 Fukomys damarensis
TATATATACATATATTGCTGATGAACATCTCTAAGAAGACTGCATTGCTCTAATACCCTCATAAAAGTGCCAGTGACATTGAATTACTTATCACTGTAAACATTTATCCCAATGAAATTTTTCATAGCCTTTAGCTACTTAAAGGTAATTATACTTTGACAATGTAGTATAAAAGAACAAAATGCGTAAGTTCAGTTATTTATTACAAATATCTATAACAGTTAAAAATACTAGAAGCAACTGCCAGCCATGGTGACCCAAGCCTATCATCCCAGCACTCAGGAGGCTGAGGCAGGAGGACTGTAGCAAGTTGGAGCCCAGCCTGGGTTACATAGTGAGACCTGTCTCAAAAAACCAAACAAACTAGAAGCAACCTAAATGTCTAAATTTCAAGTGTTTAAAAAGCAGAAAAATGAGTTTACCGGGCATTGATCGGAAATTACAGACCATAAAGCTGTGTATCTAATTACAAATATGACTGAAACATTATGAAAACACTAACATGGAATGTGAAAAGAGAAAAATCCAAGAATCATGAGATTACAGGTGGAATTTTTACAATTTGAAAACGCCCTGGCCAAGAAGAAATTAATCAACATGCTATGTACAGGTATATTGAGGTTCCAGACCTGGCATGTCTTTTCTTCCATATTCTGTCATGTGAGTCTGTGGCCTTTATGATAAAAAGGCAAATACAATTTTCAAAAATGTCCTAAAAGGTTATGTTTATTTGTACAGAAAAAAACTTAATATTGGCGGGAAACACTGTATGAGCCCACAGCAGGCAGAAATCAAGCTATTCCGAGAAGCAAGTGAGATCAGTGTCTCTAATTCGCTGTCTCCTGTGTTCTCCGGCTTGGGACAATCACAGTGATGAACAGAGAGAGGCCCCCACCCCAGAAAGACCAGGGCAATACTGACCCACAGAACAGTCAGGCCAGCGACTCCAGCAGTGCAGAGGAAACGCTGGGGGTGAGGTGAGGGAAGGCTTGGGGCGCAAGAGGAGAAAGGGTAGAGGACTTCCTAGCTTCTGCGAGTGACCGGGAGTCTCAGCCAGAAAAGATGAGGGTGTCTTTTAAATGACTCGCCTATAATCCTGTGGGGAGTCCTACTGAGGAGCAGAAGATAAAGCAGCACTGTAGAGCTGGCCTTGGTCACCAAGCCAGGCTGGGCACCCAGGAGGTCACCTCAGGGTAGGGTCCAAGCTCTGGTCTTTGCTGCTTTCTCCCATCCAGAGTTCAGCCAGGCCCACTGTGCCCAGGCCCCAGCAGAGAAAATTCACCCTATGCTCCTGACCACAGACTTCCCTTGGGTATAACACCACAGCCCAGGAAGCAAGAATCTCTGTGTTTTTAAAATAAACAACCTACTTCTACTTCCCCTCAACCCCCTGTCTATACTCCACTCTTGGGCCACTCACCCCATTCTACTTTTTCACCTGTGGTTTCTTTGCTGTTCATCTCGAGGTTTCGGGATCACTCATTCTCTGGAGCCCTAGACTGGGGTGTACCTGAGGCCTAAGGAGAAGGAAAGTCCAGCAGCACTGGGCCTGTCCCTGAGTGTCCTGGTGCTGTTCTGCTGGCCTTCTAGGGAAGAAAGCTGTGGCCACCCAGGGGAGCTGCGCACCAGCAACCATGTATGTGAGCAGACATTAGAAAATCTGCTCCAAATCTCCAGCAACTCCTCAGCTCTTGGAGGACAGGGTGGGAGTTCTTCAGGGGAAATCCATGACCGGCATGCCCACAGAGCCACAGGCCCTGGAGCCACACTCTAAATCAGTGGATGGGCGGTGGGACAGACAGCAGGCAAGTTTTCTTTTCTTCAGGGGCTGGGGATTGAACTCAAGGCTTGGTACACGCTGGCAAGTGCTCTACCGTTGAGCTACAGCCCAGCCCTGGCTTCTCTTGCCTGCCTTTGTTCAGCTTGTAATCGGTGGGGGAGAAAAGTTTTCAACAGGAACAGCCTCAACGCATGCATGCCCAACTTTCCATGGGCTCTAAAACAATTTTCCAGCTTGGAAAGGTCCATAGACTAGAGGGACCTCAATCTAGGGCCACCTATGGTGGCCCAGTTCAATTGTGATGATGTCTCTTTCACTCTCAGAAGTGTCTTGCATCAGATCGTAAATTATTTCATTGTCTTACCTCAACTCAACATCAAGCTGAGCACACACAGATGCCCCTGTGTCCCTGACCTCAAGGAAGAGGACAGCATCCACACAGTCCCTCTGCAGAGAAGGCCTGGACCCATCTTTACCTCCTCCCTGCAGAGGCCTGTGCCCTTACACTCAACCCCTTGAGTGGATCCTCTTCTCTGTCCCTCCTGTCAACTATCTGTTTCAAACACAAATATTTCTAACAGTCTCCTCTGGGGTCTCTCTGGCCTGAGCCTCCTCCTTCTCCAGTCTGCAGTTCTCCCAGTGATCTTTTCAAAACAAAGTGGCCCCTCGCTACCTGGGGAACAAAAGCCAACCCCCTTCGTGATCGGCCCCTAACAACGGTGCCTGCTTCATCCCTGCTCCCCTCTTCCTATCCTGGACTTAGGTCACAAGAGCAGACTGCCCGTGCCGGGAAGAGCTCATGTTCTGTTGTCTCAGATGGCGGTTCTTCATCTCCTCCTTCTAGTCTGACCTGTCTTCTCTCTTCTGCTGCTCTTTTTGACCTTCAGCTCCATCCCGAACTGACCTGAAGCTTCAGCACCTGGGAAGTCTTCCTTTCTTCTCTCCTCCCATCAGAAGTAACTGCTCCATCTTCTAAGTTCTCAGATCTTTGGTTTTATCACGTACTCTACCTTATTACATGTGCATCTATGTATCTCTCCTGCCACAGTGACGACCCTGTAAGGTCAAGAATGCCTCTCTTGCAACACCTGAAACTGTGCCTGCTGCATGGCAGAGTTCACTTCTAATGGGACAGAATCATGTAAAACTTATAACCACATCAAATGTTCAATACCAGGTTGCCCAATGCATGGATTCCTCAGTCCTGGCAGCAGTGCAAGTGACTAAGTGGGACAACACTGGTTCCAACACAGCTCCCAGGGGAGGGATGTCTGCTAAGGGATTCACAGGTACCTGGGCAGCCCTCCTTTTCCTCAGCTGTTCTCTCCTCTTCGGATGCTGCCACCCCAACCAAAGTCACACTTCATGAATCCTTCCCTTACTCTCAGCACACAGGAGACCTCACTGCCTTTAAGCTCCTATCTTGTCACTTAGGACAAGTCCAACGTTCATTAGACGGCATCTTGTGTCACCTTTTCTACTGAGCTTACATCTGTGTTTGAAGCCACAGTAGGTTTTGCAGGATGAGGAGGGTGCAGAAGAGCTGGATTCGAATCCCAGGCTCTGTTCCTTTCCAGCAGGATAATGTACTGCGCCTCTTCCTCTCTAGTTTAAAACCCTTCCACTCAGCTCCACAGGGACCAGATTTGATCAGAAAAGATTCAGAATTAAGACAGAATTAACTCAGGTTAACAACAACGAAGGAGCTAACACCCAAGGGCAGGCTCCCCACTTCTCCAGGTCCCGCTGTGTGCCAAAACAGCTGAACCCTCTTTCCTAGAGATCCGGCGAATAGAAGGGAGACACGGTCTCCCCTAAAAATGGCCTCGTCCCTCTCCTACCCTCCTCCTCCCCGAGCAGAGAACATAGCGGGATGAGAAGCAAGCGTGGACTGGGGCCCAGAACAGAGGAGGGCTCTCGGCACCTCTTACGGCCTGACATTTGGCCCCAGATAACTGGGCAAGTACCCCGATTTCATAAGCAAAGAAACTGAAATACTAAAGGCTACACGGCTGCCCAGGCTGGCTCTTCGGG